>NC_089747.1:25460000-25465000 GCF_040412425.1 Macrobrachium rosenbergii
ACAGACTTGTGGATTCGTCTACCTTCGGCAATTGAGAGTTGACAGACTTTTGAATTCGTCTACCTTCAGCAATTGAGTGTTGACAGACTTTTGAATTCGTCTACCTTCAGCAGTTGAGTGTCAACAGACTTTTGAATTCGTCTACCTTCAGCAATTGAGTGTCGACAGACTTGTGGATTCGTCTACCTTCGGCAATTGAGTGTTGAAAGACTTTTGAATTCGTCTACCTTCAGCAATTGAGTGTCGACAGACTTGTGAATTCGTTTACCTTCAGCAATTGAGTGTCGACAGACTTGTGGATTCGTCTACCTTCGGCAATTGAGTGTCGACAGACTTTTGAATTCGTCTACCTTCAGCAATTGAGTGTCGGCAGACTTGTGGATTCGTCTACCTTCGGCAACTGAGTGTCGACAGACTTGTGAATTCGTCTACCTTCGGCAATTGAGTGTCGAAAGACTTTTGAATTCGTCTACCTTCAGCAATTGAGTATCGACAGACTTGTGAATTCGTCTACCTTCAGCAATTGAGTGTCGACAGACTTGTGGATTCGTCTACCTTCGGCAATTGAGTGTCGACAGACTTGTGGATTCGTCTACCTTCGGCAACTGAGTGTCGACAGACTTGTGAATTCGTCTACCTTCGGCAATTGAGTGTCGAAAGACTTTTGAATTCGTCTACCTTCAGCAATTGAGTGTCGACAGACTTGTGAATTCGTCTACCTTCAGCAATTGAGTATTGACAGACTTGTGAATTCGTCTACCTTCAGCAATTGAGTGTCGACAGACTTTTGAATTCGTCTACCTTCCGCAATTGAGTATCGACAGACTTGTGAATTCGTCTACCTTCAGCAGTTGAGTGTCGACAGACTTGTGAATTCGTCTACCTTCAGCAATTGAGTGTCGACAGACTTGTGGATTCGTCTACCTTCAGCAGTTGAGTGTCGACAGACTTGTGAATTCGTCTACCTTCAGCAATTGAGTGTCGACAGACTTGTGGATTCGTCTACCTACGGCAATTGAGTGTCGACAGACTTTTGAATTCGTCTACCTTTGGCAATTGAGTGTCGATAGACTTGTGGATTCGTCTACCTTCGGCAATTGAGTGTCGAAAGAATTTTGAATTCGTCTACCTTCAGCAATTGAGTGTCGGCAGACTTGTGAATTCGTCTACCTTCGGCAATTGAGTGTCGAAAGACTTGTGAATTCGTCTACCTTCGGCAATTGAGTGTCGAAAGACTTTTGGATTCGTCTACCTTCAGCAACTGAGTATCGACAGACTTTTGAATTCGTCTACCTTCAGCAATAGAGTATCAACAGACTTGTGAATTCGTCTACCTTCGGCAATTGAGTGTCGACAGACTTTTGAATTCGTCTACCTTCAGCAATTGAGTATCGACAGACTTTTGAATTCGTCTACCTTCAGCAATTGAGTATCGACAGACTTGTGAATTCGTCTACCTTCCGCAATTGAGTGTCGAAAGACTTTTGAATTCGTCAACCTTCAGCAATTGAGTGTCGACAGACTTGTCAATTCGTCTACCTTCAGCAATTGAGTGTCGACAGACTTGTGGATTCGTCTACCTACGGCAATTGAGTGTCGACAGACTTTTCAATTCGTCTACCTTTGGCAATTGAGTGTCGACAGACTTGTGAATTCGTCTACCTACGGCAATTGAGTGTCAAAAGACTTTTGAATTCGTCTACCTTCAGCAATTGAGTATCGACAGACTTGTGAATTCGTCTACCTTCGGCAATTGAGTGTCGAAAGACTTTTGAATTCGTCAACCTTCAGCAATTGAGTGTCGACAGACTTGTGAATTCGTCTACCTTCAGCAATTGAGTGTCGAAAGACTTTTGAATTCGTCTACCTTTGGCAATTGAGTGTCGATAGACTTGTGAATTCGTCTACCTTTGGCAATTGAGTGTCGAAAGACTTTTGAATTCGTCTACCTTCAGCAATTGAGTATCGACAGACTTTTGAATTCGTCAACCTTCAGCAATTGAGTATCGACAGACTTGTGAATTCGTCTACCTTCAGCAATTGAGTGTCAAAAGACTTTTGAATTCGTCTACCTTTGCCAATTGAGTGTCGACAGACTTGTGAATTCGTCTACCTTTGGCAATTGAGTTTCAACAGACTTTTGAATTCGTCTACCTTCAGCAATTGAGTATCGACAGACTTTTGAATACGTCTACCTTCAGCAATTGAGTATCGACAGACTTGTGAATTCGTCTACCTTCAGCAATTGAGTGTCAAAAGACTTTTGAATTCGTCTACCTTCAGCAATTGAGTGTCGACAGACTTATGAATTCGTCTACCTTCAGCAATTGAGTGTCGACAGAATTTTGAATTCGTCTACCTTCAGCAACTGAGTGTCGACAGACTTGTGAATTCGTCTACCTTCGGCAATTGAGTGTCGAAAGACTTTTGAATTCGTCTACCTTCAGCAATTGAGTGTCGACAGACTTGTGAATTCGTCTACCTTCAGCAATTGAGTATCGACAGACTTGTGAATTCGTCTACCTTCAGCAATTGAGTGTCGACAGACTTGTGGATTCGTCTACCTACGGCAATTGAGTGTCGACAGACTTTTGAATTCGTCTACCTTTGGCAATTGAGTGTCGATAGACTTGTGGATTCGTCTACCTTCGGCAATTGAGTGTCGAAAGACTTGTGAATTCGTGTACCTTTGGCAATTGAGTGTCGATAGACGTGTGAATTCGTCTACCCTCAGCAATTGAGTGTCGAAAGACTTTTGAATTCGTCTACCTTTGGCAATTGAGTGTCGTCAGACTTGTGAATTCGTCTACCTTCGGCAATTGAGTGTCGAAAGACTTTTGAATTCGTCTACCTTCAGCAATTGAGTATCAACAGACTTTTGAATTCGTCTACCTTCAGCAATTGAGTATCGACAGACTTATGAATTCGTCTACCTTCGGCAATTGAGTGTCGAAAGACTTTTGAATTCGTCTACCTTCAGCAATTGAGTATCGACAGACTTTTGAATTCGTCAACCTTCAGCAATTGAGTGTCGACAGACTTGTGAATTCATCAACCTTCAGCAATTGAGTGTCGACAGACTTTTGAATTAGTCTACCTTCAGCAATTGAGTGTCGACAGACTTTTGAATTCGTAATTGAGTGTCGACAGACTTGTGAATTCGTCTACCTTCAGCAATTGAGTGTCGACAAACTTGTGAATTCGCTTATGCCTAAGGAAAAAGAAACTGGTAGGCAATTTGAAAGCACTAAATGAGACAAACAAGTAAAGCAATGAATTCATAGATGGCAATTTGTTTTTGACAGTGTCTAGTTTTTAATCACATTTCAAGCACAAAATTACTTTTAATTAATGCTCGTATAACAATTACCAAAACTGCAAGTTATGTAAGCTGAAGAGACTAAATAAAAATAATTACCGTCATATGATATTGCTTTGTAAACATAATAAAAAATAAGTTAAAAATACGCAGAAGTTTCTTCGGCGCAATGGAGTTTTCTGTACAGTGTATGAAACTCCCAGCTACGGCCAATGAAACTCCCAGCCGCGGCCCATGAAACTTTCAGCCACGGCCCGGTGGTGGCATGTGTTGTTGGCACCTATAGCGGTGCCAGACACGCGATCATGGATAACTTTAGCCTTAAATAAAATAAAAACTACTGAGACGAGGAGGCTGCAATCTGGTAAGTTTGATGAGTGGAGGGTGGGTGATCAACATACCAATTTGCAGTCCTCTAGCCTCAGTAGTTTTTAAGATCTGAGGGAGGACAGAAAAAGTGCGGACGGACAGACAAGTAGCCATCTCAATAGTTTTCTTTTACAGAAAACTAAAAAAGCTTATTTGGACTTTATATTTTATAACTGAACATACCTCATTCCAGAAGTCCTACATCAAGTTCCAATGATTTTCGTAAACTATTGCTTGGGCACTTTGTTTTCTTACACGCCAATAGGACGTTGTTTGTGGAATGAATAGAGCAAAGGTGATTTCTGTTGCAGTTGTCATGTATTTCGCCATTTTTTTTTCTTCAGTTTAGGGAAATATACTGTTGCCAATCTGTTCTTGAGTAGACATTATGCAGATGCTCTTTATAGATTCTAGAAACTGAAGGTGTTCATTTATCAATCTGTAGGATAAAGTTTTATGTTGACATTACATAGTTCTTTCTGAGGATAAAGCTCAAACGAAAAAGACAGATTTTAATTTGTATGTCAAGGAGACCATAAGAATAGAAATTAACTTCATTATTTTTCTTTTTTACAGGTACTGCACAGCGCACAAACGGACGACTGGACGCTACAGGTACAGTACGCGCAGCCTCGAGACACCGGTTCTTACAAATGCCAGGTGAATTCGGATCCTAAAATAGCCCGCAGTGTCTACTTGAGCGTGACAGGTGTGCACATTTGCTTTTTTTTGTAAATTTCTGTCTTGTACATCAAATTGTATTTATCTCATGCTTGTATAGAGCAAAAATTAAACAAATACATGCATACATACATACATTATACATATTTATATATATATATATATATATATATATATATATATATATATATATATATATATATATATATATATATATATATATATATATATATTGTTACGCGTGAGGGCTTGGCTGATGAGTTTATTACTTGATTTACGTAATTTATAAGGCCCTGCGTGCCAAGGACACACGTAATCTGTCAATGAAGCTACAAATTAACCTCAAAGACAGCTGTTTAAATTAATATAGGTCGCCAGCCGAGGAAAAAAAAAAACCGTCACAAAGAATATGCAGTTACTTAAGAAATTTACTTTAATATTCGCCCAACTTTGGACGCAGACAATTCCCACTCGTTAATATGGTATTAAACCAAAAATCACAACGGCTCTCCCAAACGATGGATTCGAGACACAAGGCTGCATAAAGCATTTGAAATATCTTGCTCAACCTTCCCTAATTCCTAGTTGCTTCACTGGAATAGTTGAAGGTCGCTAAACCATAGAAATTATG
>NC_089747.1:25470000-25512500 GCF_040412425.1 Macrobrachium rosenbergii
TTACAAACGCAGAATATCCGAGGAACCTAACTTACAAACCTAAGAGGATTTTAATGAAAAGCGCACAATGGAAATTTAGTAATTAAGTGAATAGAAGCCTACATCTATCTTGTCGACATCTTGGATCCCTAGAAATATCAGCCTAGGCTGCGTCCACACGATCGAGCTTTGTTCGATGAACTTTGTCCGATGTGACGTCAGAGGCGGAGAAACAGCGGAGAACTCTGCCCGCCTCTGACGTCACACCGGACAAAGTTCGTCGAACAAAGCTCGATCGTGTGGACGCAGCCTAACACTGAGTTCGCAAATCCGACAATTTTCTTGAATATGGCTCCTCCAGCAAGTTGAGACCTGTAACAGAAAAACGGCAGCAGAAAATGTTCTTACGGCAATTACTCTCGGCAACTCCGTAACGAGAACGATAACTATCCTTCACTTTAAGGATAATTAACTTATAAAAACCATGAATTAGGTTTCTCCAATCAAAGCCCAAAAAAAGTTATTACCCACTGAAAACTTGTAGCCATCTGGAGTAACATTATCTTGTACATTTTCTTCAAAATTATGCATTAAGGCTGTACAACAAACATTTATACTTTACAATGCTACTCTGCTTCTGACGCCATTTAGTGTTAAAATTTTTTATTCATAGAAACCACTCAAACAAAATTTGTATATTACTAAAAACTACAATTCTGAAAATCGCATAAAATCAAAATTAAAATAACCCATACTATGATCAAAGTCGTATTCCTAAAAAAGATAGCTTTGATCTTTCAAGAATTTAGGTAACATTTAAAGAAACCGCTGAATTTTAAAATAAAGCAATTAGGTTGTGCGCTGTGAGCTCTTGTTAGGGAAGAAATTATTCCATCATAGATCGGTTTGCCACTAATCAAAGGGACTCGTGCCTTGATTACGGATAGCATTCAAACTCGCTGCCTGTGTTCATGAACAGTTCCACAACGCACCGTTCAAGGAAGTACCATAGTTCCCGCTTATGATATGACCAGCCCCACAAAGCTCTGCTCTCATTCAAGGATAGTATGAATGTGTCTGTGCCTTGTGATCATTAACAGCATCATAACCAGTATGCCAATAGTACCATTTACTCACTGTCTGTGTTCACGGATATCCTAACAAGTATTTGACAGGGCACAAGGAAAATAGAATTCATTGCCCACGTTCATGGATGGCATCACAAAACTATTGCCAGAGTTCATGAGTAATATTACAAACTCACTGCCAATATTAAATAGTAACTTCCATACTCACTGCTTGTGCACATAAGAGCAAAACTCAATATTTGTGTACATAGAGCAAAAGTCGTTGCTTGTGCATACAGTAAAACTCATTGCTTGTGTACAGTCTAAAACTCATTGTGTTCATAGAGTAAAACAACTCTTTGCTTATGTTCACAGATTGACAAACTCATTGACGGTATGTCAAGATTTTGGGTGAAGAGTTAGAAATCTCCCCTTGGCTCTCGATGGGCCATTGACAGGTTCAAAAAACTGGATGTCGAAAATTAAAGATACATATATTTATGCAAATCATATATCCATGTACAGTAATCATGTACAATAAGAATAAGCTTTTAATTACGATTGGGCAGAGCAATACAGTTAGTCAGAACGATTAAAGATGACAAGTCGCTTGAAGCCAACATAGAGGAAAACTATCAGACAAAATCGGCAATAGGCAGCATCTGCGCTTTCATGGAGTTCAGTCAGCCATGAAGTGTTGCCTAGAGGCAGGCTATTACCAAACGGCCAACAACATGCAGGAAACTATCAGCACTCGTCACGTACAGGTGAAATATGGTGTATCAAAGAGGATTCTGCAAATATATTAACACTTATTCAGAACCCACAAAAAATAACTAATTGTAGTTCCAGAAAAGTGAGCGGACAATACTTAACATTAAATTAAAGTATAAATAATAAAAGAGAACTTTCAACTTTCTAGTTAGTCAGTGGAGGGCTGCGTTGGTAGTTTATGGGAGTTTTACATTTTCACTCATCGCCTACGAAACAAAAGGAAACTAAATTCCCCAGGTATATTAAAGCGAAACGAGAGGAAACTAAACTCCATGGATAAAGCAAATCAAGAGGAAACTAAACTCCTCAGGGATATTAAAGTGCAACAAGAGGAAATGAAACTCCCCAGGGATAGTAAAGGAAACAAGAGGAAATGAAACTCCTTAAGGATATTAAAGTGAAACAAGAGGGAAATGAAACTCCTTAAGATATTAAAAGAAACAAGAGGAAATGAAACTCCTTAAGGATATTAAAAGAAACAAGAGAAATGAAACTCCTTAAGGATATTAAAGCGAAACAAGAGGAAATGAAACTCCTTAAGGATATTAAAGCGAAACAAGAGGAAATGAAACTCCTTAAGGATATTAAAGCGAAACAAGAGGAAATGAAACTCCTTAAGGATATTAAAGCGAAACAAGAGGAAATGAAACTCCTTAAGGATATTAAAGCGAAACAAGAGAAATGAAACTCCTTAAGGATATTAAAGCGAAACAAGAGGAAATGAAACTCCTTACGGATATTAAAAAGCGAAACAAGAGGAAATTAAACTCCTTAAGGATATTAAAGCGAAACAAGAGGAAACTAAACCCCTTAAGGATATTAAAGCAAAACAAGAGGAAACTAAACCCCTTAAGGATATTAAAGCGAAACAAGAGGAAACTAAACCCCTTAAGAACATTAAAGCGAAACAAGAGGAAACTAAACTCCTTAAGGGTATTAAAGCGAAACAAGAGGAAACGAAACTCCCCATGGATAAAGCGAAACAAGAGGAAACGAAACCCACCAGGGATATTAAAGCGAAACAAGAGGAAACGAGAGTCACCAGGGATATTGAAGCAAATCAAGAGGAAACTAAACTCCCCAGGGATAGTAAAGCGAAACAAGAGGAAATGAAACTCCTTAAGGATATTAAAGTGAAACAAGAGGAAACGAAACTCCTTAAGGATATTAAAGCGAAACAAGAGGAAACGTAACTCCTTAAGGATATTAAAGTGAAACAAGAGGAAACGAAACTCCTTAAGGATATTAAAGCGAAACATGAGGAAACGAAACACCTTAAGGATATTAAAGCGAAACAAGAGGAAACAAAACTTCTTAAGGATATTAAAGCGAAACAAGAGGAAACTAAACTCCTTAAGGATATTAAAGTGAAACAAGAGGAAATGAAACTCCTTAAGGATATTAAAGCAAAACAAGAGGAAACTAAACTCCCCAAGGATATTAAAGCGCCTGAGTTACAGGTGCTCATCTATTGCTAAGTTTTTGTTTATAAAAAGGAAACTACTGACACTGTGTTCGCAGAGTAACACACTCATCGCCCCGGTTCGCAGAGCAACACACTCATCGCCCCGGTTCGCAGAGCAACACACTCATCGCCCCGGTTCGCAGAGCAACACACTCATCGCCCCGGTGCGCAGAGCAACACACTCATCGCCCGGTGCGCAGAGCAACACACTCATCGCCCGGTGCGCAGAGCAACACACTCATCGCCCGGTGCGCCAGAGCAACACACTCATCGCCCGGTCGCGAGCAACACACTCACGCCCGGTGCGCAGAGCAACACACTCATCGCGATGCGCAGAGCAACACACTCATCGCCCGGTGCGCAGAGCAACACACTCATCGCCCGGTGCGCAGAGCAACACACTCATCGCCCGGTGCGCGAGAGCAACACACTCATCGCCCCGGTGCGCGAGCAACACACTCATCGCCCCGGTGCGCAGAGCAACACACTCATCGCCCGGTGCGCAGAGCAACACACTCATCGCCCCGGTCGCAGAGCAACACACTCATCGCCCGATGCGCAGAGCAACACACTCATCGCCCGGTTCGCAGAGCAACACACTCAACGCCCGGTTACGCAGAGCAACACACATCGCCCGGTTCGCAGAGCAACACACCTCATCGCCCGGTTCTCAGAGCAACACACTCATCGCCCCGGTTCGCAGAGCAACACACTCATCGCCCCGGTTCGCAGAGCAACACACTCATCGCCCCGGTTCGCAGAGTAACACATTCATCGCCCGTGTTCGCAGAGTAATATACAAAATCAATGTTTGCGGATAGCATCACAAATACACTGCTTATGCTATGGGTAGCCTAATAGCACCAAAAGTAACCCAAATACCTGACAAATTCAACTTTACTACACCCCACTCAAAGTAAACATTCCCATTCTATGCAAAAAAAATATCCACGACTTAAAATTTCCACACTTAAAACTAAAAATTGCTTTCGTGCTCTTAACAGAGTAGAAAGTTCCTAGCTATGAGTTACTGACAAACTTCATGAAACTAATTCCATCTACTAACAGCAGAAATCCAAACGTTACTCTCGCATAATCTCTGTCTGGGGAAAATTTTGCATGGTTTCGGTGATTTTTAAGAGATTAGCTACTGGGAAAGCAAGTTACATTATCGTAAATCACCCGTACAGTTAGGGAGCTTCCTACAACCCCTATAACCAGAAATTTTCGGTTACGAAAAATAGACTGCCAAGTTCGAATCCTCTGAAATCCTCTGAAAACTCGATTAAGTCTAATATCAGTTTAAATTTAAATTCGGGCAAAATCTTTCCGAATATTGGCCAAAACGTATCTGAACCACTAACAATCCATTTTCAGGAAGCTAAAATTCTAAAGTAAAACATACCAAAACGCCAGACCTATACAGAAATTTTATTTGTTTTAATGCTGAACATTACGTTTTGGTAGCCTGAACATTTTCAAATTCCTCAAACTTTAGGGAGCTTCTGCAAACTTAACTGAGTGGGGAGGCAGCCAAGCACAAATTAAACACTTAATACCTATCTGAACTTAAAGAAAACTAAGCAGTAGATTAAGTATGTACTTGCCACCTGAAAGAAAGTTTGATTAGCGGCTTGTTCAACCACCCAAGAACCTGCATAGTAGGTCTTGACCTACTATGCAGAACATGAGCTCTCCACCCCTTCAGGTGCCGCCCCAAGGGTGGAGGATAAGAACTTGCTTAGGAACAGTATACAAGTTAAAAAAGTAAGTTTACAAGAAAACTAATAAAATTTATGACAAATTAAAAGAGTATATTTATTGCAAAAATTAAAAAAGTAAATATTAAAACAAAAATGACAAAATAAAGTTAATTTATTACAAAACCAAGTCATGACAAAATTAAAATTATTAGAAATTAAAAAAGTAAATTATGACAAATTAAAAAATTGACAAAGTTACTTAAAAACTAAAATTGGCAGAAAAAAATAGCTCCTACATACCTGTTGCTAAAGAGAGAGCAGCTCTATCAAGCGTGAAGCTTTACCGTTAGAACAGGAAACTCAAAAGTCAAACTCGTACCATAAACATCCTGGAAAAGACAAAGCTTTAGAGCTGTGCGTAACTTACTCTAAATCTTGCAAATTTTGGGTTTTTACTAAACGCCCACAGAAATAGTTATAATGAATGCCAAAGATTTGCACGAGACTAAACAGGCAGCAAGATTCGAAAATCCTCAGAACAAATATACAATATTAGCAATAATATAGTAAAGTTCCAGTGTTACCTTGCAGAAGCCCTGGGTTTGTTTCAACTTGACCAACGAAGTGGTAATCGATGGATATCTCAAGCGCCAACTGTAGTTAAGCCGCGTGAAAACTGTTTTTTTTTTCGTAAACACTTCACAACAGGCCCAATTACGCTACGATAAATTAAAGAGGAATTGAATACGCCACTCCTGAAGGAAAACGATTACTTAGCAAAATCCTTCTTAAACGTCTACCGCCCGGAACGATGTTACACTGTCAACAGTCGAAGTTCCGAAGGTTCAAATGTCCGAGCTAGAACGCTGTTGTCGTTTGCCAAGGACTCTAAAGTCTTAGCAGTGTCGTGCTTCTTGGAACATGACCGAATGCGATTTATGGATATCCTTGAAATCGCTAATTTTGCCAGTATTATTTTTATTTCCTGCTCCCTCCTTTTACTTGCCTCTCATGGAAGTTTAAAATACAGCACATAATGAATAGATTTTCCTGAACGTAACTCGTAATTTCTCTTAGGGCTCGCGAAATAATTTGTAGCATAAGCCTGTCGCATATTTCTTTTCATCACTTTGATGAAGTAACTTTTAATTCGAGTTGATATTTTGTCATAACGATGTGTAATGAAATATTCTGTATATATACATATATACATACACACACACGTGTGTGTGTGTGTACCGTATAATTGGATATATTACATAAAACTGGCTGCACTGGTATATGATTCGCAACTAAGTACAAATGAATATTACTATCATTAAACGTACTTAGCCCTTGCATTACTGCTGTGAAACTGATACCTGAGTGTTTATGCAGGATATTTATTATTGCAATAATTATGCAATGTCAATAATTATGCAATGCCAATCAAGCAGAGAATTAAGTTAATCTGAGACATGCAAGAAAAGTACAGCATCAGTGTTTTTACACCGGATTCATGTACTGTAGATGCAGCAGAGTCCAGTGACACAGTCACTGTAAAGATTGACTGAGATACCGAGGATAGATCAGATTAGGGAAGGATAGCTATATGCGTTTCACAATTACTGACATGCCACTTTCAGTACAACAGTATTACGCGAAGTCCACATGTAGATCAGGGACTTCATTCTGATATATTCTGGCAACATTCAGCGTCAGTTTCTAGTACATTCTCCGTATTTTTGTAACAAAAACAAAAAAGACAAAGCTGTAAAATCTAATATTATAAGATTTAGTGACCCTTAGATATTATATTTAGTAAATTGTGAATGAAATGCTTTCAGATACATTGACACACACAAAATCTACTGGTCAGTTTTGTATTTCGTATTACTAACAGCCATAAAGACCCCTTAGCATGCCCTTAACATCCTTTCTGTAACGGCTGAGTTAAGAAAAATGCTTATCAGTGGAAATGCTAAAGTTAACAAACCTCTCTCTCTCTCTCTCTCTCTCTCTCTCTCTCTCTCTCTCTCTCTCTCTCTCTCTCTCTCTCTCCCTCCCCATGTGCCTATCTCTTTTACATTCATATATCCATAGCATAAACGAAGTGGATGGCTCAGGGATGAAATAAAAGCTGAAAATACCGAGCGCCTTATTGTTCTTTCTAAACATCCTCCAGGTACAATGAGAACCAAGTATTTCCTCGGCGAAGGAGACAGAAGGAAAGATCCTCATACAAAACGAGGAGGTTGTGAGGTGTCCGGGGAATAGCATTCAGTGTATTTCAGGTGAATAGTGAGCGGACAACTGGATGATAAGAAAAAACATTTCGACAGAAAGATGGAATTATACTCGAACGGAGAGACGCTGATGAAAAGGGACATAACGAAACGAGTCAGGAAGAGAGTTCTTAGATAAAATGTGAAATTTGAAAACACGTGAGCAATGTCTGGTGGAAAATGAAGAAATGTACTTTTGAAATGGTGGGAAAACCTGGCGATAAACCGGACTGAACTGTAAAAACACGAGTGAAAACAACCAGAGTACGTGTTATTTTTGAGCTATTCAAGTCCTGCGGTCGTTATAAGAATAAAGAACAAATACTGAAGAGTAGCAGGCCGCGGAGAATTAAAGAGGTACGGGCTTTGTACGAACAAAACCCTTTTGGGTAAATGGACTGTCCCCCATGAAGAGAAAGGAGTAAGAGCCTTGGTTTAGAAATCAGAGATCTCATGAGAAAATTCCGTCAATATTCGTTCCACTTAGCCTGCAGGGCGAAGCTTCAGGGATGCTCAGACGTTCGCTGTCTAATTGAAGAAGAGTAATTTTGGTAATATAAAAATGTATGTCGGGACAACAGGTACCTCCCTCGTAGGGGGTTAGTGCCGTCAGTGCACCTCATGCGGTGCGATGCAGGCATTACTGGAGGTATTCTGCAGTGCCTCTTCGGCCCATAGCTGCAACCGCTTTCATTCCTTTTACTGTACCTCCGTTTATATTCTCTTTCTTCCATCTTACTTTCCACCCTCTCCTAACAATTGATTCATGGTGCAACTGCCAGGTTTTCCTTCTGTCACACCTTTCAAACCTTTTACTGTCAATTTCCCTTTCAACGCTGAATGGCATAAGTTGCCCAGGTGCTTGGAATGTACCCCTAAAATTTATAATTCAATCAGTCAAACAAGAGATACTTGCATCTTAGCAAGAAAAGGGTTCAGCATAGAAACTGTATATCATGAAAGAGCTCTATATACAGTGCATACATATATATATATATATATATATATATATATATATATATATATATATATATATATATATATATATATATATATATCAAATAAGTGACACATCCATGTTTTTCGTTCGTAGAATACTCGAATAAAAGTATGTACGATAAAAAAAACTGTGCCGTAAACTTCATTTCTGTATTTATTTTACAGATAAGAGTCAACTGGACTCCCTCATATCGAAGAACTTGCCGAACAGCGAAAATAATGGTTAGTATCTTGTGTGTTTTGTTTGTAATAGTTGTCAGGGATTCGGTGTATGGAATCCTCTCAAGTTCTGGCAAAATATTTGCTCCTCTTGCATTATTAGCTCCTAAATCAATTAGAGTGTTTTACAAGTTCTTCAGCGATAATAAAAGATAAAAAAAACAGTTCTTCAGCGATAGAAATGACTTCTCACCCCGGAAATGGGCGACAGATAGTTGAAGTTTTATGTTTGAAAACTCATTTTGGTTCAG
The DNA here is from genome assembly GCF_040412425.1 of Macrobrachium rosenbergii. Taxonomy (NCBI): domain Eukaryota; kingdom Metazoa; phylum Arthropoda; class Malacostraca; order Decapoda; family Palaemonidae; genus Macrobrachium; species Macrobrachium rosenbergii. The sequence goes on from NC_089747.1 coordinate 25,478,722, forward strand.
AAAATTATGCAGAATGGCAACCAATACGATGCCAAAGTAATTCTTGCTGATATGAAAGCTTTGCAAATCTAAAAATAATCAATGTGCCTGTTAATGACCGAAATCCAGAACGTGTATACGTAACAACCAATTCCACACAAGAGCGCGTATTTAAAAACCTTTGTGATAGGACTAACGTATATCTCATCTGATGTCTTGTAGTGGTCTGTACACCCTTCTGTCTCCAACGCGTTCTAACGGCAGCCACATAATGATGCGATGAAAAAGATTCAATAATCACATCTTAGATAAGGAGAACCACCAGGGTAAGTTCGTTCTCAGAAATTTATAGTTACTTAGATAAGCCGATTCCTCCTCTACCACCTAAAGAGGATTCTGTTGTAGGTTCCTCCAAAACATGATAATGATAGAAGGACTTTTGTTTATACCGATTGCCCAAGAGAGTACACTGATTCAAGAAAAAAGAGCACAGTTTTCCGATCTACGACAAATACAATTCATACATGTATATGTATATATGCACATGAACGTCACTTGAAGAATGAATTACACAATTCACCATAATCAGGAAGACGAAACGAAAATCTTGTTTCCAGTAAGTACTAGGATTTCATTTTGAAATTGAGACATAACGACTGAAGAATTTAAGAAATTGGGACACAAAAATTGCTTCTTATATTCCCTTATTATTATGTTCCTTTCACGTCTCCAGGCGGTTATGGAACACACATCACGGGAGGAAAGGAGAGATTCCTGCAGGCGGGCTCCTCTTTGTCACTCGAGTGCGCGGTAACTCATACTGGGGCTGCTCCTGCGACTGTCATATGGTACCACGACAACATTGTCGTGGATTACGACTCTCCCAGAGGAGGGATTTCTTTACAGGTTAGTTCTCTAATCAGTAGAGTAAACATTAAATATAATCGGTGACTGAGGGCCTTTCAGGTAGTGATGAAGCACGGCAAGAAAACTTTCAAGTGAGCCGTATAGTTTTCCGATCATACTTTTCATATGTAAATACAACAAATAATCAAAGTAACCTTTTTTGTTATCGTTTATCCTTTTTATGGAATGCTTACTGTTTCAGATTAGTAACAAACACATGCTTATGTATAAATATATATATATATATATATATATATATATATATATATATATATATATATATATATATATATATATATATATTTCATCTCAATATCTGTTCCAGGTAAAAGAAGAACAGATCGAAATGTTGATAACTTTGCTCTGATATCTAGGTCAACTACGACCGGTCATGCGGCAGCGACTCTACTCTTAATAAACAAAGGGCAAATTAGGTGGGGACGCACTGTGCAGCGACTTCTTGTAAATTATAAATATATATATATATATATATATATATATATATATATATATATATATATATATATATATATGGTTAAATATCAGTGCAAATTCAGCACTAATAATTTTGTGGCATAAATTTTCAGTTTTATGTAGCTTTCTCTTTGTATTGTTGTCTGCTATCGCTTGGGAAAAGGCCATTTCTGTTTATTATTTCGTTTTTCATTATTCTCTTTTACTGGTCCTTCCTTTTTATTCGCATTTCTCCACACAATATTATTTCTTCTCTATACACTTTGCTCTTCACTGTTGTGTTCGCCACAGAACCTGAGAAAGTTCTGAAGAAACACCCGAATTATACTTGTCACATGTTTTTGGGCAGTGGGTTAATGTGGCTTTTCTTGGCAACATTCACTTCAGGGTGTCACGACCCTGCCTACACGAGTTATGGTAGAAGAGGCTTTTTAGCCTTGGCAGGCAGCTCTTCTAGGAGAAGAACACTCCGAAATCAAACCAGCTGGTAGAAGGGACCCTTTTAGCCTTGGTAGGCAACCCTTCTAAAAGATGGTTACTCTAAATACAAACCTTGTTCTCCAACCTTGGACTGTGCCGTAGCCATTGTACCGTGGCCTGCCACGGTCTTGGGTTTGAATTCCCTTGCCTGAGGGTACAATCAGGCATTTATTCTCTTTTTTGTTCACTTTCTTGTTTTTTTCTTTTTAAAACGTGTGTAAGACAGGCTGATGAGAAAGCAAAACTGTCATCTATTATAACAGTTAGAAAGTGATATAGTGACGTCATACATATTTCACCCAATTAAAATTCTACTAGACAGGCACGCTGTCTATTTGAGACAAGGGAGTGGTCTTCATGGCTATTCAGTATCTTAGTTAAAGGACTGATGTGAGATGTTAGAGAAAGGACACTAGATATATGTGCCAAGTTGTAGAGCAAGAAAACGAGTCATGGATGACGTTTGCAGATGAAACAATGGTGAGTATATCTGGCAAAACAAAACTGCAAAATTGTTTCCAGGAGTAGAAAGTTGAGGGTAATTGTGATCATGGGTAAGGTAGATGGAATGTGGATGGTGAAAGAGTGGACCTGTTGATTCGTGATGTATATAACAGTTGTTGTTAGGATGGGAGAAGAGGTGAATTACAGAATAGGTGAAGGGAGAAAAGGAAGTGTGAAATTCCTATGGAAGCCAAGGTGCAATGTGTAAAGGGAGTGTATAAGGTTAAGAAGATGCTGAAAAAATACATAATTAGCTACATGTTACAAACTTACAAATCAGCCATCATAGTGGAGGTGGATTGCTACCCATTTTAATTACAAAACCTGAATTCGACAGGGTTATATACAGCAGAGTCAGTATCAACTTATACCTTTCTTGAGACCCCAGTAGTAAAAAGTTTCTGTACATAGTTGTTTCTGAAACAGAAAGCAGTTCGAATCTCACTGGTGACGATTCATCAATTATATTAAACTACTGGTGGCTTGATACTAGTGAATATAAAATACGTCACGGTGTATGTGACAAAAATTCTAATGTATTCATGCAAATATGCTACTGCAGTGGTAAGGAACTTCACAAAGACAATGCAACTCTTCAGGTTAGCAAATGCTCTGGGGCACAAGACTGGATTGTTTCCATACATAGAGAGTAAATGATGATAGTCATTGACAGCTGGAACAGGTAATACTTCCAAAGTGGCGTAAGATCCTTTTCATTCAGGGTTAAAGTATATTAGATACTACTCTTGCTTCTAACGACAGCAGTAGATATAGCATCCTCGCCAATACGTGTGGTGCCAAAATTATGAGGTTGCAGTCACCTGTATTATTGTAGTCACATGTTCTTTTTTTCACTAATGCAAAATTGATGAGGAAGGTTAAAGAACGTGGTACATAGTTTACAAAAGACGCCACTCACTTATGGCGTGAATGGTTTCAGAAACAAAAAGAAATATTTATAAATGTACACACATAAAAAAAAGCATTCTTCTTGCAAGAAAGGCTGCATTTGTCTTTTTTGTTCAATTTGTTAACAAAAGCATTTGTTCTACATAAAGTTTAATCGATTTTCCTTCGCTCCCTCTCCTCCTAACAGGTAGAAAAAACAATAGATCAGACGACGTCGAGATTGCTCTTGTCTTCAGTGCAGACTCAAGATTCTGGAAATTACACTTGTTATCCAGTCCACGCTCCAACAGCCTCTGTCTCCGTCCACATCAGCAACGGTTCGTTTGACAGGCATTTCAGCTGCGATATTGAGTAAACTATTGATCAGTTTTAGTCATATACTGAACATTATGGATACCTTTCAATAAGAATTCCTATGCATGCAGAACACGCCGGAGATGACATTAACATACGCGAAGAAATGTCGGTGAATGTAGTAGTGAAATTGTTAAAAGAAAAAAAACTGTATGCCAATATGTAGTGAAAAAACATATCAGAGATAAATAATCTACAAAAAAAACTGAATAACAAACAAGTCATTTGTATGTAAATATAAAAAAACACCATTGGAAAAAAGTTAAATAAAAGAAGTATATAATTGCAATGAAGTATAGCATTTGAATTTAAGTAGCAGAGCTGGGGCTTTCAAAATATTGCCATGAAGACTGTTACACAGTTCTGTACTTTCTAAGGAATTTAAGACCCGGGTAACAGTGCATTGTAGAATTCCAGAAGAAGAAATGATAGAAATTTTGTAATGGGTTTTGTGACAACGTGGAACCTAAAAAAAAACAAGTAAAAAATGACCCGAAGGTTCTTTGGCGCAATCGAGTTTTCTGTATTGCGTACAATGTTGTATGAAACTCAGCCACGGCCTGTGAAACTCTCAGCCCTATAGCCTCTGTAGTTTTTAAGATCTGAAGGGGACGGACAGACAAAAATCCATCTCAATAGTTTTCTTTTAGAGAAAACTAAAATGAGGGTGCTGATGTATAGTAATCATGGGAAGAAGGAATGTTTTATCATATCTTCCGTCATACAAACCTGCGAATGAACAATTTTAATCAAATCAATTATAATCCAAGTATCGTAAACAACAGGCTCATCCAATTCCTCCATTTTTTCTTTTTGTTCAGTACCTACCCAAGACGACTCTTTAACTCTGTGTCAATACTTTTGCTTTAAAATTAATTTCAGATTAATGTTGTACATGAAGCCTTCAATATGCACCCTGGATCATAACATTTTTGATGTAATACTAAAAACTGCAAAGTTACAGATCGTCTTTTAATGGCGATAAAGATAATCAACTAATAATGGGAATATTCCACATTATGAGCAGTAACTGAATTAGTAATGTATACACAGTTTTGTAGAAAGTAATTTTAATTATGTAAAATTTGACGAAAGAAAGATATAATTAACTTTTCCAATGAAATCAAGATTCAACAGTCATGAAAAACATCATTATCACAGTGATTCATTTAGCACCAAATCTTACTGTCTTATATCGTTCTCTTTCTGTCTTATATCGTTCTCTTCGATGAACTTAAGATTTAAGAAACATGATGCTTTATTCAAGATCTCAAATACTTCCATAGCCGAAAGTAAGGCACGTTCAATCTTTCAAGTATAGAATAACTGCAACATACTTAATATATTCATAGAAAACTTGATAGCATATAACCGCAATAAGACAGCCCACAATGGAATGAACTACAACAAAATCTTGACTCTTCGTTCCTCCTTCTCAGATGAATTGAGAGCAGCAGTACAGCATCCCGAGGGAGTTGGTGCTGCGACCTCCCATAGGAAGGCTGCCAGCGTCCTCACGTTAATGGTTGTATCCTTTGTCTTCAGATGGATTGAAGAAACATGAGTGTATCCTGCATTCCGCTTCCTTGCCTACAAGATCTTAGCTGAATGAGGTAGGCTTTTCCTCATAATTGCTGTACGCTATTGATGTGATATGCATGCATGTTTTGATATAAAATTTTCCTTCTAAATAACACATACTTTTAGGGATAAAACTATGTCTCTGGAAATAGTGAGCAACTCTGCTGTTTCATGTTACCTTGTCTTTGACGTGGCATACCTATAATCTGCAGACCAGGTTAATATTTGCTTTACAATGTCCACAAAACTGCTCAGTACACTGGGTACCGTGTGAGCTTCTAGGCGTACAATATTCTAACGAATAGTCACAAGCAGAACATTTCACACTAAAGAAATAAGGGAAAGTTCATTGTACTTTATGCAAGGAAGTAAAGATTTATGATAGGAAATGTGATTAAAAAAATACAAAAAGAGTAAGTTAAATCGCCGAAATAATTGATTCTCAAGCCCTTACTAAAAAAGATATTATAGAAAAGGCAATATTTTCACCTTTATATAGGATATTGGGGATACATGAGTGAAACTTCTCAAAGAATAAAAAGGAATACCCTTAATTACGTACAACCAAGCAGTAGTTTAAGCTGAGCTAAACTAGCTTAACTTAGAATGACTGAGGTAATCTAGTTAGCATACCTGTATCAAATTTATTAAAGGCATCGTCTTCTTGGGTTAGCCTACGCTGGGTTAGCGACTTATGAAAAGAGTATCCTTGGCCTTTCTGTCAGGCAAATCAGGCAAAATTAAAAAAAACAAGAAATATGGGGCTACACATTGTCCTGTAAATACACACACTCACACATACACACACACACACACACACACACACACACACACACACACATATATATATATATATATATATATATATATATAGGATATACAGTATGTACAGTATGTGTACATATACATGCATATATATACATATACAGTACATGTACATGTATATATATATATATATATATATATATATATATATATATATATATATATATATATATATATATATATATATATATATATACATTTAGTGATGTGAATCTAAGTTTCATGGAAAAGGGTTAGCATTTTTAAGTCACTCGCTTTCACTTTTAGTTTCATTTTCATCTATATTCTCTAGTATGTTTCTATTTTTATTCAGCTTTCCCTTAACACTCAATTTATTCTCTCAGTCATGGAACAAAGGCAAACACATGTTCAGTATAGATCACCCATGTGGCGCCAAAGAGAGAGAGAGAGAGAGAGAGGGGGGGGGGAGCGGCAGGGGGCCATGCCCCTGTTTGCTAACAACAGAGTTGCCCCACTTTAATTACAGAAATGTCTTCCCTTGGAAGTTCCCATGATGCACTTACTTAGACAACTACCCAACTTCCAGTTATTTCCTTATCCCTAATCCCCTTAGTGAGGCACTGCCACTTCTCACCTTTGTCTCACTTCCAGGTAATCCTTGGGCATGTCAGCGAACAAAAAATGGTGCCCCACTGTGATAATGACCCAGTCCACCATACAGCTGCAAGACAATGAAGACTCCAGGGCATGAGGCATCTGCCATTTTTTACTCTCTAATGATACCTCAGGTATGTCATTCCCAGTACCAAGCTCCTCCCCTGATAGGATGACCTAAGTTCACCAGCCAATGAATGCCCAAGTCACACCTAGGCCTAAGCTGCCCTCAGAATATGGAGGACCAGTGACCTACTAGGTCCACCCCTGCAAAAATTTGCCAAGACCTTCTTGGAAGAAACATGCACTGAAGTTGACAGTAGCTGGCAAGAGTCAGATACACAGTCAAAGTCCTGGCCCCCTCAGAAGCCGTGAGACCTGGACAACAAACTGGAAGACGGGTCCTGTTAAGTATTAAGTCTCATCACTATCCCATTCCCCTGTGGTCAGCACTTTCCATTTGAGACTGAGCATTCCTACATCGAGATGGAATCCAAGTGAAAAGATCTACAAAAATTGAAGACTTGTCTGTACATAGAGGGGCATGCACTGGGGCCAAGCCTTGTCTTAGACAGTAGTTGGAAGTCAAGCCTTATGGCACATATCCCCAATAATTGTTTATTATGTTCTAAAGAAAGAGGTAACTTTCCAAAGTGAAAACTTGCATCATAAATCCGAAATCATTTGTCATGTTACTTTCTGATATAGGAAAGTTCTTGTCACTTTTGACATGTAATCGTCCCAGTATGTGAGTGTAGCCGAGGCATCACCTTGAAATAATTTGTGAAAGCCTTCAGCTGTAATTTATTTAGTTTGTTGAATAGTCCTTAAATGGTGTTACACTACCTCTTACAAATTGCATAGTCTATGAATGACGTTGCATTTTCACTCATTAATATGCTTTGCAGTGTTGTATTTTTGGTGGATTGCTAATTGTATTGTATTACTCTGTGTGATATCAGTTATATGTTCATTGTTTAAAATTTCAAAATTTGTCAAACGATCAGCCACATTTGTTAGCACAACTATCAAAATGTGTCATAAATTATTTAAGTTTTAAGTGAGACGTATCAGTGGTGAGATAATAACATTACGATCATTACCATTATTAGTACCAGTGGTAGCCAACGTTTGCTTTTGTTGATTATCTGGGAGTCCTTACCTTACTTTGACTGCCATTTCATTATAGTATTTGTTGCGGATGGTTGTGAATTTTGTACTCTAAGTGTTTATTCTGAGTGTTAATACTACTATGAATATTATCGTATCACTCTTGTGAGTGTGTGCATGCTGTTTGTGTAACTAACCTATCTGGACTGGGTTCATTTGGTACGAGTTGTGATAGATGATTCTGTGTTGCAAAATAAAGTAAAATGGAAATTTCACTTTGTTTCTTGCTTTTTCTAATCTTTCTCACTTTGTGAGTATTAACAAAGGATTGTGTGCAGATCCTCTTTCCTTGGACCCCTAGTAATCAGTAGTGAGGTAATTTACCAAAACTGTATTTCTTTCTTGAGCACACTGACTACAATTCATTCTTGTTAAATCGCCAGTCTGCAGTTGTATCAACCGCCATGGTAGTTGGTGGATAGTAAAGCCCAGCCACCCGGAGTACACAATAACCCCGACTTTGGCTCTTTATAACTCTGGAAACATTCTGCCGATTTGGATGAAACTTTGGCTTTAGATGTTTCCCACTATGTTCTCTAATCGTGCCAAATTTCATCGAAATCCGTTCGTCCGTTTCGGAGATACAGTTATCGATTTTTGGCGTTTAGGGGATGTGGTAGGGGTGGGTGGGTGGGTGAGGGACCTAACATATCTGTGGAGCAATAACGGTAAAAGATACAGCTGTGATAATTAGTTTTTCTGAAAGCTCATATTCTGGAGGGATGCTCTTCAGGTTTTGTTTTTTGAAATAATGAAATTTTCAACTTACAGTTGCCATTCAAATCAGCCACAAAAATTCAAATTTCCTGATGCTCAGGTACAGACTGTTCACAACATTAGAAGAGAAGCTGTTTTCTTAATGAGTGTGAATAGCAAGTGGCGTTACGAGAAGCTGGCAGACTTACTGCCAATTGTCTTAATTAAGAATTACCACACACGTTGAATTTATCTAAGCGATTTTGGTTTTCGCGATTGTTGGCCTACCCTAAATAAAGAGCCTCAATAGTAAGGATGTTTTCACACATACACACACAGACAGACACACACACACACACACACACATATATATATATATATATATATATATATATATATATATATATATATATATATACAGTATAATTGTGCAGCAAACGAGCTGAGCTGACTATGATCACGGATAAGCCACATAGGTCTAAGAGAACTACATCCAAAACCTAAATTACTTGTTTACTTTTGGATTTATGCTTTAAATATAAGAACCGGATAATTAAATTGAGTATATATAACTCTCACTCCGGTAAATAATGAAGAAAAAAACAGAAATTAAACCTAGTGTTCACCAGCCTCTTCAATATTCATAAGATTCGTTGTTGAACTAAAAGTTACATCAATATTCGTCCGTTGTCTTACATAACAATTTTCTTTATTTTTTCTTTATTGAGATGAGAATCAAATGTCTCTCATTTTACCATTACTATATTTCAAATTAATACAATATTTTGGAAATCTAACGTAATTAACAAGACCTTTTCTTAACAATTTTTGTATCTACGAAATTCATATGAATATATATATATATATATATATATATATATATATATATATATATATATATATATATATATATATATACATATATACAAATACTGTATATATATGTACATAGAATCTACTGGTCACTTTTACCAGATACATATGTAATTGCAATGGCCACAATGCCCTCTTAAATTCTCTAATTCTTCTCACGTTTTGGATATGCTTGTCACTACAAAGCCTTAGATCCATATGCAAGAAATATAAAGTAATATTGATGTCCGGTCTCGTTCTGATTACCCGTGGGTCCGATTCCCTCTACCGGACATCGGAATTATTTCATATTTCTTCATATTTCTTGCATATAAATTCAAGGCTTTTTTAGAGAAAAGGGCATCCAAAAAGTGTGAAGAATTCGAGAAATTACGTGAGCATTGAGGCTATTACAATTACATATATATGCATATATATATATATGTATATATATATATGCATACATATATATATATATATATATATATATATATATATATATATATATATATATATATATATATATATACACACACACACACGGACAAAATGAACTTTTATCATCTCCAGCCTCCCTTGTCACAGTGCTCATCAACCAAGGTCTGGGTCTTCCAACTCCAGTGGCCCACAGGAGCCCAGCTGACCCTATTATGTGCTATTCTCTCAGGAGTTTTACGAAGGATATGGCAGTCATTCCATCCCCTTTTATTATCATCTCACCTACATATAGAACTTAATTATCCTTATGTTATCATTTCTAACTCTGTCCTAACATCCAATTCTTAATATTCTTCATTGTTAGGCCCTAATTCCTAACCGTATAACAATGCGGTTTGTAACAGATTTTCGTATAATCTTCTTTTTGCATGCAATTTAAAGCTAATTTACAATCTTATTCAGCAACCCCCTCCCCCGACCTTTGATTGACTTGCCCTTTTCGCTCTTCCAATAAATTCCATCTCGAGAGAATCTGTACTGGTTATCACTGTTCCTAATTTTTTTTTAAATATTCCACCATTTACCTGTCCTAGGTGTAACTTTTGACTCACACCTTACTTTTGAGAAACATCTAATGGAAGTTTCAGCAAATGCCGCACGAAAGGTTTGTAAAGCCTCGTGTATTTTTAATAGTGATAAAATCAATGCAACCTGTTTTAGATCATTTGTCCTTCCTTTACTATTCTTGGGTGTGGAAGTCTGCCTCTGCCAGAGATTTATCTCTTTCAGATAGAGTGGTTCGTGATGACAGGTTTCTGTTTCCTAATGTTAGCAGTAAAACCTCACATATTTTTAAGTGATAAAATCAATGCAACCTGTTTTAGATCATTTGTCCTTCCTTCAAAATTGATCCCAGATCCTTTTTTTCCCGCCGAGAGCAACCAGATTCGTGAACGGCAGACCCAATAGGCAGTAAATGTGCCTCGCTGTCGAACTTCTCAATTCCAGATGTCCTTTTTTCCCCACACCCCTGGACTGTGAAACAACCTCCCAGAGATATCGTGCAACTGGAACTCCAGAAGTTCAAGCGAAGATGCAATGCATTACCACCCTGATACAATTCAACTTGTATTTTAATATTTTACTTTTATTTTTACTTTTATTTTTATTTATACATTAATTTGTTAATTCATCTGGTTTTCTAATACCTGATCTTCTCTTTCTGTATTTCCCATTACATTCTGTTACTTCTTTCGAATAAACACCATATTCTTTAGAAGCTTGCTTGAATTTCAAGACAGTGGCCCCCGTGGGCTTGTTCCATATGAATAAGGTTCATCTTCTGAATAATAATAATAATAATAATAATAATAATAATAATAATAATAATAATAATAATAATAATAATAATAATAATAATGATTTCTCTATTAAATGTTATTTCATCCCTTTATGCATACTCTGTCCTTATTCCTTACACTTATTTTGAGCCTGACAAGTTTTCATTGTTACTCTACTCTAACCCTTCTATTGCAATTTCAAACACTTTTTATTATAAAATCTATGAGAATGGCAAACAGCAAAAGATAAAATAAGATTCTCTTTCATCACCCAACTGTTACTACTATTATTTGACAAGACCTCATCCACGATATATATATATATATATATATATATATATATATATATATATATATATATATATATATATATATATATAATAATGAATTATGAGCACGTGTCTCACAGAAATAAATTTCTGACTAACATAGGGACCGAATCCAGGTCTTTCAAATGAGAGGCCTGGTCGTTAACAATTCACCCACAAAAGCCATAAAAGAAGTTGGAACCTATGTACTCCTCCACTTAGGTTTTTCTCCGGCAGACTGCCGCCTAAACGTATCAGCGAATTTTACCCAACTTCCCGACCCAGCAGTGAGTCTGACCCATCAGCGTGAACATGATGGAACTAATCAACACATGAGCACGTGCTTCACAGAAATAAATTTTTGATGCACATCGGGATCGAAGTTGAAGGAGCGTAAAACCCTGGGATGAAGTCGCAGAGTCAGCAACGACCACTTATGGTTTCTGGAAGCTGTGAAGATGGAAAAGAATCTGATCTGCGGTCATAAGAACCGAAAAGGTTTGTTAATGAAAAGTACAGATTATCTAAGATGCAATTACAAGGCCAAAGTGGAGAGCAAATGCAGGGAGATAGATAACCTGATGACGAAGGCAAAAATGAAAAAGAAGTGCCCAATAAGATAAGATCAGAGATGATGACCAAGGACTTTAAGGAGAATAAGTTGTTCTACTGGAAAGTGAATGCAGAGAGAAAGGCAATTTAGTAAATGAATGGCAGAATAAAAGACAATGGACTTAGTCAGTATCCTGGGGATTTGCTGAATTTAGAAGATATAAGACAGACAAAATTGAATGATGCTAGAATGGATAGCGTTTAGCATAAGTTCGAGAATGCTTGTAGAAGTTGCCGATGAGGACATTATATTTTAGATATACTGTCACCCTTTTCTCTTCAAAAAGAATTTTTGTCTAATTCAACTTTTACTATAACAAAATAGTAATCAAAATATGCCTCCAGCCACTTCTCTTTTCACTTTAGATTAATCAGCGAACAGAAGACAACTCTTTATGAGAAAACTTCATCACCAGTTTCGTGTACCTTAGTGGGAGGCGCATCACCGTGACCCAGACCGATTCCCTAACACGCACATTACACCATTCACCTCAATTCTGCAGTCTCTTGCATTACTCTCCTTCTTCCTATTATAGGAGTTAAACCACCTCAAATAATCAAGATTTACCAAATTTTTAAACAGCATTTTTCCAAGGTTTACAAACCAAAGCATCTTACGCAGGAGCGTTCCTCAGTGTGAGCTTGGTAAAAAGTCGGTTAATAATTGACAGTGGCCGGGTGAGTGAGTTATTCTTTTCAGCTATAGCAGAAGACAGTGTCGATGCAGGTAACAGTTCTGGAGGGGTATGGCCTGATAAGCTTGATACTGCAGGGATATCTTCACAGGCAAGATAATACACGGTCAAGGCAACCATTATAGGAGGCTAAAAAGCGTTGGGATCCTTAGCAAGAAAAGCAGTGAAATATGGGTCACTCAGATTAAAAAGGGACAGAAGCATTAGTAAGTACTCTAATAAAGCCATTAATGAAGCAGGGGTAGGTGGGTCGTGAACCACAAACTCTCACCACTGTGTCATCATTTGCTTTTCGTAAGACGCATAAAAAGCAGACGAATGCTGATGTAATTAAAGCCAGATAAACGAATTTTCCCACGAATTCGTAGAATAAATTAGAAATTGTTTCAACAGATAGGATATCGAATACCATGTACTACTTTGGACGATAATATTTCGCTACTCCGAGAGTAAATCAATCAAAATATTCCTCTCTCTTTGTCTTACGTCAAGCATTTTTAGTGTCCTGTTGTTTTACGCTTATTGAAGATATCTGACAAGTTACTTCAATACATAATGCCGTTTAATATAGTTTAAACCACTTACTACCTCCAAAAGTTTCTTGCATCAGTTTAACAACAAATAATACTTCCATCGCTTTGCTCCAGTCACAGGAAAAAATGACGATTACTGTGAATTTGAGAAGAGATAAATCTTTATCTTTTATAATTAGTTTTTACTTGAAGTTAACTGAAATTTTTGATAACTAATTATCTAATCAGTACCAGATAAAATGTCACTGATATCTAAAAATAAATTCTCCCCCCACCCCCTCTCTCTCTTTCTCTCTCTCTTTACAGTGGAACAAGATGTTTACGTTTCACATGTAAGATTGTGGTTCTGAAGAAAATGAGAGAAATGGTGCCTAAAGGTTGCGAGTGGAAATAAGATTTATGGGGCTTCTCAAGTAAGATTATAATTGTCTGAAGGAAAAGTCGAGATATGCTTTCAAGGTACAGTTACGGTACAGTTTTCTAGAGGAAAAACTAGAACTATCTTATTAAAGTTATCTTTTTTTTTACTCGAAACTTCCCCATTAACTTCCCCATTAAATAAATCTTTTCATAATTCTGTCATCATTCTTTTCTCTTACAATGGCATGACCAACGCAGGTAAAATACCAAAAATGATTTATAAACAGCAACACAAGGAACAAGGCCCTAAGGACTTTCGTTTAAGGTCAAAGGTCACTACTGGAAGAATGAAAAGTGCTTTTCAAAATCCTTGATAGAAATCAGGTAACGAAAATTCTCTATAGAGATCCCGGAGGGGAGCAGGAGTCATAGGTTTCTCAGTTGAGGTGCATTCATGATTAAAGACTGGAACAAACATTCAGATCTTTCAAAGTCTAGCCATAAATCATATACAATATATATATATATATATATATATATATATATATATATATATATATATATATATATATATATATATATATATATATGTGTGTGTGTGTGTGTATGTATGTATGTATGTATGTATGTATGTGTGTGTATACTGTATATATATATATATATATATATATATATATATATATATATATATATATATATATATATATATATATAAGAACTCAATTCTCATTTGCTTAGATATACAGAGGAACACAGACTTCACCCTCCCCCTTCTTCAAGGAAACCACAGAACATCCACGAGAATCCAAAGGGACACACAAGTGACAGAACACCCCTGGGCACGACTACCAACAAGGAAGACAATCAAGACTATCAGCCAGAGACGGAAATCACGCCCTTGCCCACGCCCTTGGATGCAAGCCTTTTAGCATAGGACGCGTCCTACAGAGTACCAAGAATACCCAGGCTGCCATACAGATGGCCAGCGGCGGGTGAGTGAGATTTGCCGACCAATAGAATTTAAGCACCTCACTGACGTCATCTTTGAAGTTCAAACGTCTGCATGCAGTAATAAAAACCGTGTACGTCAGTTTATGACCCAGTTCTGATAAGGCTGCCTGACAGAGGTGGAGAAACGGTCCGTCATCTTAAAAAGGAACAAGCAAATGGAAAGAATCCCGAATGATTTTTCCTTATTCCTGAAAGACTTGCCAGAAGAGAAAAAGAATTTTAGACTGTTTCAGTCTTGATGAGAAGACAGTACCTGCGAACAATGCTACTGACTTCAATAGAAATTGCATAAGAGAAAATATGGCCAAATAGTATACATACATATATATATATATATATATATATATATATATATATATATATATATATATATATATATATATATATATATATATGCATATATACTATTTGGGCATATTTTCTCCTTATGCAATTTCTATTGAAGTCAGTAGCAAATATTTTAATTCTACAAAAGCAGAATGTCCGATGAGGCAATGAGATCAGTATTTTTAGATCATTCCTCTCAACATAATAACTCCGTTGCAGTTTTCACATATGCCTCAAAGTCAGATGCTGGTTTTGACTTTGGAATGGTTCTTCCCGATGCAGAAAGAAGTGAGAGATCATCATCAGTTGCATCTACATGCATTTTTGAAGGCCTTAAAGGAAATTTTAATTCTCAGTGGATTTAGTTTTACTATATATATATCGTAATGTAACTCTGGAAGTGTTCTTCAGTATTTAGTCTTTTGACTATATGACTCTTTACAACCACTAATTTTAGAAATTATGGAATGGTTATTGTTAGTGAAAAGAAAGAAAAAAAAAAGGTAAAGAAGTAGGTTTTTGCTGGGTGCCTTCCCACGTTGGCGTTGTTGGGAGCGAGCAAGCTGATCAACTTGTTAAGTCAGCAGTCACCTCTCCAGAACCAAGAAGATACTTAATACCATAAAGGGATGTATTTCCTTTTGTACTTCAGAAAATGAAAAACCTTTTGCAGTCCCGATGAGAAAAAAATTGAAACAAACTGGAAGATGCACAGTATAGCATCATCAGTATCTCCTTGGTTATATCCCTATATGCCAAGGAGACTAGAAACTACGTTGTGCAGTTTAAGGTCTGGACATACAAGACTCACTCATTGGTTCTTAATGTCAGACGAAAACCCATCATTCTGTGACGAATGTCTTGTCCCCAAACTGTGAGACATTTTCTGGTGGAATGTCTCAGTCTTGGGGATCTAAGACATAGGCTCCTCTCTTTGGTTACGTGACAAGGACGGACATTTTATCCTCGTAACGATTCTCGGAGAGGATTGTAATATAGAGCCACTATGTATCTTTGCTAGGGTAGCGGGCCTCTTCAACAAAATTTTGATCATCTACATGTTGTATGTGTGTATGTATATACAGTGGATATGTATTAACATATATGATTTTGTATATATATATATATATATATATATATATATATATATATATATATATATATATATATATATAGATAGATAGATTGATAGATATTTATATAACTATATATATAACTATATATATATACTGTATATACATACATATATATATATATATATATATATATATATATATATATATATATATATTTATATATATACAGTATAAATATATATATATATATATATATATATATATATATATATATATATATATATATATATATAGACTTTTCTTATATGAAACTTTCCTCGTAAACTAATTTATTTTTAGTCAATTTTCTTAGTGTCAATAACCTAAATGTTGTAACGCCAGTTTAAGTGACTATGAATCAATCAATCAATCAATTAGCACTTTCCATCATTTATCAAAAGGCAAATGAAGCCAGGGGTTACAATTATGCCGAAATTTTAGATGATCTTTGATAGGTAGTCAAAGCATGGGGGTAGTTCCTCATTGGAAGGGTTGGTATCGTTTTCGGCTAGCACTCTGCTGGGCCCGAGTTCGATTCTCTGGCCGGCCAATGAAGAATTAGAGAAATTTACTTTTGGTGATAGAAATTCATTTCTCGGTATAATGTGGTTCGGATTCCACAATAAGCTGTAGGTCCCGTTGCTAGGTAACCAATTGGTTCTTAGCCACGTAAAATAGATCTAATCCTTCGGGCCAGCCCTAGGATAACTGTTAGTCAGCTCAGTGGTCTGGTTAAACTAAGGTATACTTAACTTAACTTAAAGCCTGGGGGTGTGTACTTGTACCAAACGTATACAGCTGGTCTTGGAATCCTGCAGAAGACATGCTGCTCGGAAACTCCCCAATAAAGGCACGCCAAGAAGATACCATGAAGAGGAGACGAGTGGTTTACCATATATTGCGCCCTGTGAATGGATGCTGTCCTTCGTACAGTGCTATGACTATGACTCGACTCTCTAAGAGGATCGCCCTTCATCTACACGAAGGGGCAGTATACCAGCATTACATGAGGGAACACAGCAGCGTTCCCCCAACGCCAGCATATCATAAGGAGCACAAAAATCCTATAAGGCAACAACGACCATTCCCGCCTCTGATATCAGGATGCCCTCGCCATCCTTCGTTGGAAACTTTCGCTGAACATAACCCAGGAGACCCTTCTTCTCCCTATCACCATCAGGAGGATGGCAAGGAGCGTCCCTGGGATAACAATTCAGCTGCCCGCTGCTTCAGCTAGCGCGCCCTGTGATCAGAGCTCCCGGGACCTGGTGCCAGCCAATCAGCACCTACATCGGTCAGCCAGACTCTACTGGATGAGTTATTCTGTGCCCAGCCAATGGGAGAAGCCCCCCACCCTCCACCCACACACCAGCTTTGACAAGCATTCAAAGTTCGCCTAGAATTTCTGTAATCCTGCTTGCGGGCAGTGGCGTAGCTGGCATTCCATAAGTTGGGGATGCCTGGGTGAGGCCAATATATTTTTGGGGGGACCCAAAGAAAATTACACACAACTAATATGCCAATTCTGTCATTAGTCAAATATACTATTCTCGAATGTATATATCCATGTGAATGAAGGAAAATAATAGTATTAGTAATTAATAAACCTGTATTTGGATTTATAGAGCTGAATTTTCAATTGATTTTCAACTCTTACTATATGCAAATGTATCAAATATGTTAATGTAAATTGCCTCACAGCCCTATATTCAACACTAGTCTAATTTCTATTATCAAGTTTTAATTTTCAACTATAGCATAATATCCCTGTCATGTAAATATATCAAAATAGTGCATATCATCAGTAACATATTAGACTTACGACCCTCCAAAATCTCTTCAAAATTTCAACCTATACCATTCCCTCCTCTTCATCTCCTCTCCCTGGATATTAACGCTAAGTAGCAGCAGCAGCAGCAGATTGCATTGTACTTGTTCAAAACTGTTAACTATAGTTTCAATCACTTCATACACAACTTGATAACATTAAGTTGGATCAAAATATCATGAACAAACATGTCATTTTTTGTAAGAAACCTATAACTGTAATTCTGCTTTTAACCACCAAAGGGTTAAAGTTTAGCTACAAAAGGAATTTCAACTGGGGGAGCCGGTTGGGGGGCCAAGAATCTGACTTGGGGGGGGTGCCCGGGTCGCCCCTGGCCCCCATAGCGACGACACTGCTTGTGGGTATAAATATTGCATAATTGTACCCCTGGCTTCATTCGCCTTTCAGTATACGATAGAAAGTACACCGAAACGTCAAGGAATAAATAAACTGTAAACAGTTGTTATATAATTTACCTGCTGCTACAAAGAAACTCATTCGAGAGATTCAGAAACTGCAATACAAACTCAGCGGCATCCAGAAGGCCATTCTGTTTAATAAGTGTGTTTGAGAGAGGGTCTTCTTCCCAAATATATATATATATATATATATATATATATATATATATATATATATATATATATATATATACATACATGCATAAATTCGTTTGCGCACTAACATACCTGTATCTGCACCCATCGAAACTTTTAAATCATCCACGGTATCATCTACGTTCTAACATGTCGTTGTCAATCAACGGCATGCAGCTTTCAACATGATATCATATTGGAAGAATGTTATCTTGTTATCTTTCCCGTTATCGTGGGTTGAGTTCTTTATCAGTTCTTCATCCACCCCTGAGCTAACAGGGCGAGCTAAATGCACTCGATAATATTTGGTTATTCATGTAAAGTGGTATTGCTCGTGTTGATGTGATCTTTGAAGACGGTTAGGATTTAGAAGTTTTGACGAAGTAACGTCTGTAGTTTTTCCAGGAATATCGCAGCCAAGATGCGATGTCTGGTTCTGGTAAGTGGCTTTTGGTTTTGAGGTTTCATTCTGGATTATGTTCCCCCCGCCTCCCCTGTTACCAGCAGCCCTCTGTATGAAGTAATTTGGTTTATCTAGTAACTTTTTGGCGTTATTATAACGTACGAAATACGGTATAATGTGATTTCTGTATACCAGAGTTTTTAGTAGTTTCAGCCGATATGAAGTACTTAAACCAGACCACTGGACCACATCCTTAGCTCTATTTTGGAGGGCCAGAAACTTGGTCTTGAACGTGTTAAAATTAAACCAAAACGTAGTTATAGAAGCTGGAATGGAACAGAGCCAAGAAAAGTAACAAAATCCAAATAAGAGCACCATATAGGTCTGTCGTTACAGGGACGCTGCAAAGAACGTTTAGTACTATTTATTTAAAGTCAAGTCTTCTTGAGGTTATATACACACACACATATATGTGTGTGTGCGTGTTTGTGATTGTGATTACATACATACATGTATATGTATGTATATATATATATATATATATATATATATATATATATATATATATATATGCGTGTCTTTTCACATTCACAAAACTAATCCCCAAATATCGTTTAATAGCGATTTTCCTTGACCTTTGGAATAATTAGAATGCCAAGGGAATTGTTATCGATAAGTGCATATGCCCCAGTCAGGATTCAAATCTAGACTTTTTCAGTTATTTATACTTCGTTGTTTTCCTGTTCTGATGAGATTACCAGGAATAACACCAACGCGTTTCACAAAGAAAAAGGTACTACATATAAAGTCCAAAATCACCATATATTCACGAAGTTCTTTTAACTTCAATGCCCACACAAAACCAGTGATGATTTCACGAAGAACAATTATTGTGAACCTTTGGGTAAACGAAAATTTTGACTTTCAAGAACGGAAAATTAATCAAAGAAATTAATATGAGGGCGTGTGAAACTTTCTTTGAAGATTCAAGTATTTAAGATTGCCATTTATCAAATGATGATTATTACCATGCTTGTTTATTATTCCCTTCCTGCTTCTAGGTTCCAGATGAGATGTGGTTACTTATGCTCTAGTCTCTTAATGATAAACCTTTCCCAATTACATGTCCTAATAAATTCCTTTTCGTTTGCACATGTATACGTAGCCACAATGATGGGTGGGTTAGCAGCAGCCGGCCTTTTGACAAGTATCCTTAGGTGTTTGGACGTGTTCCACGCAAATTTGTGTGGCGATAAAAATTCCATACAGAGTTACAAAGGGGGGTAAAGGTTTAGATTTTGATTTTCAGTGTATTGAATTTTGTAACTGTGTGTGTGTGTGTGTGTGTGTGTGTGTGTGCCAGAAGTGCCGCCAGTTGCCTCGGTAGAGCATTAGCTATAAAGGGTACTAAAATAAGTTAAGTATATCTTAAGTTTTACCAGACCACTGAGCTGATTGACAGCTCTCCTAGGGCTGGCCCGAAGGATTAGACTTATTTTACGTGGCTAAGACCCAATTGGTTACTTAGCAACGGGACCTACAGCTTATTGTAGAATCCGAACCACATTATAGTGAGAAATGAATTCTATCACCAGAAATAAATTCCTCTAATTCTTCATTAGCCGGCCGGTGACTCGAATTCGGGCCTACCGAGTGCTAGCCCACAACTCTACCGACACTCCCAACGAGGAACTATAAAGGGTACTGAATGATAATGTTCAAAGTCAAATAAATACTTGACCTGCACTGCTATTCGACTACAATATATTCTACGCAATATGAACTGCCCTAAAATGGAAAACCGCAGTATCTGCTAAATTTTCGAAATTGAGATATGCCGCCTGTTGGGTTCGTGATACACTAATACACAAGTTACTGCAGTTTCAGAATGATTCTTCAGTGCTTGCCACGAGTATTTAGGGGGTCCCATTTGCAGTATCTACAAAATCTGTAGTAAGGCAAGGGAGTGTCTACCATTTTTCTCAGTTTTGTATTTTTGCTGATACTGCAGTCTTCCATTTTAGGGTAGTGATGTTTATACGGTTTCAGAGAGGGCAAGTGACACAGTGCGTGAAGAAGGACCCTTTAAGAGCAGCGGCCAGTAGCTTTATATCATGTGTGTTGAAAGTGCAAGGATGTCTAAAAATCTCAAATTGATTTACAACACTTGAGCAACGACGCATCTCAGAGGGTAACGATAACTTCTGACAAATCGTACTCGTTAAAGTGGTAGTCAGGAACTGGGCTTTGAACAGCCCCTCTCTTGAAGCAAGCGTTAAAACTTTTATGTTGAACTGAGAGCCCTTTAACCTTCTTTCCATCTTTTTAAGGTGAATGGGGGGCTAGTTAGTTTATTGACAAAATATACAATATAATATGTAACATAAATTCATACAAAGTGTATATTTTTAATTAAAAAAATCATTCGAACCAAAATAAAGTTTTCCTTTTTTGTATATATTTTATCCAGAATCAAATACCAAACGTTTATCTCATACGTGAACAAATCACTGATATATTCCCAGTACGTCATGGATATACCCACACAAATCAATAATTACATCAGGTTATACATTCATTAAACTGGTTACACTTGTCATATTCAACCTATCATATCTTGTGCGTCAGTCGTCAGATAGGGGACAAGTGATAAGTGCATGACTCTGATTTTATACTGCTATTATCAAACTGGTAAGTTCTTCCATAGGTCGGAATTCTGCTCCATCTACCTGTCTCCACCTTCAGAGATTGTGAGACATCAGACGGAGGCGTCTGAGCTATATTCGGTAGAGATCTGGAATTTACTGGGTTGCAGAGTAAACCTTGCCCTGTTCTTTTCTTGTCTTGCTTTGCTCTTATCTTCTCTTGTCTTGAGTTTGTTTGGAGCTGTCTAGCTACGCCAACCGCTGCTGCCAGTTGTAGGATTACCTCCGGCTCGAGAATATTCGACGTCCACATACACACACCCCCACTGAGGGTGGGCATTACATAATCTCCGTCTCGAACTAGAAATATCTCGAACAAACGGATTATGTAAAACTTTAAAGAAAGTCAATGACATGCTGTTAAACATATGAAAAATACTAAAATTTCAATATCTTTTATAGGTAAGTGTATTTCTCTACAACAATTCGATACATAATAAGTGTATTTAGCTGAAAGTTTCATGGGTCGCGACTAAGAGTTTCATGGGCCGTGGCTGAGAGTTTCATGCATCATTATCGGTGTACAGAATTGTCGATTGCGCCGACGAAACTTCTGCGCATTTTTTACTTGTTTTATATCTGGATCGAAGTCACAAATACAATTTGCATACATGATTTCACAAAGCCTCTTACCCGTAACACACTGGGCTCTACATTTCGAAGCATAAGGAGAGTCGGAACCTTTATCAGGATTCCATTCCTTTGCAGTGCTGCTCTCATCAAGTGACATTTTTTGTCAAATAACCCAAAAATAGCCAGTACCTCTGATTTAAGTTTCAGCAATTTGATAACTTGGGTCAAATTCCCTAGTTCTATATCCATTTTGTTAATCCATCTAATCAATGTGGAAAAAAGGAAAAGGAAATCTCCGGATTCCCGTTAAATACCTTCAAGTTTTTGGATTTAGGCTTCCTGCTGTTTACCTTCACTGGAAAATTGCCCGTGCATAGCACAGTAACGAGACATTTTATATACACAAAATGCCTCGTTATATGTTCAGATAACGACACCAATAAAGTGTGCAGATAACGATACCAATAAAATTCAATATTTTTCAAACGACGGTTTAACAACAGAGAACAAAACACTAAAGAGCTCTGTACTCAACACCGGCTTGTGTATGAGCAATTGGCAGACCTGTCCGTAAACAGTGTTTGTTAAAACACGGCGAAGGACTCCTTGACGCCATAATCTGACCTAAGTTTTACCTGCACAGTAGAGGACACATTTTGAGTCGCTAGTGGGTTGACCTGGTATTCTCTTAACACCGAAAATAACAACTGAGATCTAACATAAGTTATCGCTGAAGTTGTAGGATCTTTCCTAGATGGTGAACCCGACGGGTCTTAACCCGGTATGTATCCACCTTTGGGGCATGTTTAGTGCAAGCCCGTTGGGGATTACCGTCAAAGCATGAACAAAAGACTGTAAACATCATAAAGATAATGACCCAAAAGAAATATTAGTCCTAGATAACGACCACCGAAAACCTTTGGGGTCGCTATCTGGAAAAGATCCAAATTGTAGAACACATCACCTGCGCTTTTGTTAGTTTTCCCTCTTCCGTAGAGACGTTTGCATGAACTCCCATGTGTTTTTATTGTCAATCATTTGGAGTAAATGTGATGAATAAGCATTAAGGGTTTCGGACAGGGAGGGTTGGGATTATTTTGGGCTACGGTATTTAAGATTACACTGCTGTTTTATACCATTCTAAGGAATTTGTCCAGACATTTTTTTCTTTAATGGGAGCAAAACTTTTTTTTACAAATATATTTTATGTGAGGAAGGGGAGTAATGCACGACAGTGGAGTATGCTCAAGCACTGTCTTAGCAATGTTCATGAATTCAGCATCTTATCTGTAAACCTTTAGAAACAAGCTTACAACCTCCTCTTCAGGAGCTTCCATGAGTCAGTTCCCAATTTCCTTTCAACAAGTTTCCCTTTTAAGGGTAGTGTCTCCGTGAGGTCAGTGATTTCATCGGCTATTTCACATATGAGATTGACATTGGAGACATGATTGGCACTGAAGAATTTCTGAGTTAGTGAGTCTCAACAGTCCTATCATGACGGTGGCCGGTAATAAAGTTATAGGGAAAAAAAGTCACAGCAAAAGTCACAATTTTGGCTAGGAAAAAAAAGTCACATTGATTTACAGTCTTTTGCTTCTGTTTTTACGGTAATCCCCAACGGGCTTGTACTAAACACGCCGCAAAGGTGGATACATATACCAGGTTAAAACCCTTGGGGTCACTATCGGGAAAATATTAATGTGACTTTTTTTTCCTGTGACTTTTTTCCTGTGAATTTTTTTCTGTGACTTTTTTTACCTGGATTCTTATGATACCTTAGACCACCCACTAGGTCTCCAAGGTGAGAAAAGAGCCGCCTTCCCACATTTTAATGGATGTCTTGGTTAGTTAGGACACGAATGTTGAAATTTCAGGATTAGTACCCTAATAGAGGAATTGAAAGAGGCAGTGAAACAACAACAGAGCCACCTGAGATCATCACTCAAAAAGACGACAAGATAGCCATAGATATAGTCTGTCATACCGCGAATATGATCAAACTGAACCAATCTAATAATGAAATAAGACATAAAATGGGTATGGGATCTTTCCTAGATAGTGACCCTCAAGGATTTTAACCCGGTATGTATCCACCTTTGCAGCGGGTCTAGTACAAGCCCGTTGGGGATGACCGTACAAACGTAAACAAAAGACTGCAAATATCATAAAGATAATGACCCCAAAGAAATATTAGTCCTAGATAACGACCGTCGAACTTCGCTGGGGGGTCATTATCTAGGAAAGATCCTGAGCATGCTGCTCGATGAAACATATAAAGCGCCAGACAAGTTCCCACATGCTTGGGGACAATGGCCTAGGATGTTTCAGCCGGACATTCAGGACCTACGAAGCAACCATCCTTGCAAGCCAGGAACAGCCACAACATCATTAAGTCCCCCGTCCCCTAGCCAAGATAATTGACCAGATGTGAGTCAGATCTGTAACAACATGCTGGTCGCTTTAATTGCCTGCCAGTTAATCAGTCTACTAAAAATAACGTTGCAATAAGACTAACTTCTACGCATGTGAAGAGTTTATCTATAAACATTCCTTTTGAAGAGACTTTAAACATAATCTTAGCAAATGTATAAAGATTAGACGATGACCCTTGAACATTCCTGACATACGATAAAGGAAATACTTCAATCCTTTGCTCCAGAGATTCCCCTTTTGTCACATCAAGGGCGGCACTTTTCCAGAATACATCGTGTTACAAAGATATCTATTCTCAGAGTGCTATTTTGTAACATATATGGGACTGGCATGAATGAAAGTCTCTTCTCTATATATCTATTTATATCAGGTAAGCTGAAAGGAAAAAGAACTTTCTGTGAAAGGTCTGCTATTAGATTTCATGACAGAATTAAATAAGTAAAAAATGCGCCGAAGTTTCTTCGGCACAATCAAATTTTCTGTACAGCGTATAATGTTGTATGAAACTCTCAACCACGGCCCATGAAACTCTCAGCCGCGGACCAAGAAACTTTCAGGCCCGGTGGTGGCCTGTGTTAATGCACAAATAGCGGTGCTACACGCACGATCATGGCTAACTTTAACCTTAAGTAAAATAAAAACTACCAAGGCTAGAGGGCTGCAATTTGGTATGTTTGATGATTGGAGGGTGGGTGATCAACATACCAATTTGCAGCCCTCTAGCCTCAGTAGTTTTTAAGACCTGAGGGCGGACGGACAGACAAAAAGCCATCTCAGTAGTTTTCTTCCACAGAAAACTAAAATGAAAGAGTAACATCCCTTCATTAAAGTCTCCCCGCAAGAAGAATATCATTTCCTATACGGGGAACCCAAAAACGTTAGAAGCTGCCTGAGCTCTCAAGCCTAATGCATCGAGACCTTCAAGGAATTAGTTATCTCTGTACGTGTGAACTGGGCACTCCCTCGCCGCATTAGAAGAAAGAATTTAGAAATTAGATATGAAACTGTAACTGTAAGGTTGGGGGGATAGGATAGAGTGAGAGTTCGATAACAAATCGATTTAAACCACTAAGGGTTCCCCCGAAGGAAGATAAAGTTTGGAAGGGAGGTAAAAAGGGGGTGTGAAAGGAAGGTATAAGGGGAAGGAAAAAAGAATGGGACAGTCCCATTTGTCGTTTAGTCTACAATTTAGTGCATGTGGTGTATTTTGGATGTGTTTGTAAGTTATTAAGGTGTGGGAAAGGTACGGCAAAAGGCGAAAGTCAGCAACGCCTAGCCGACGTGAACATCAAGATAACGTAATAATCAAGTTCATCTAAGGGAAAATATAAAGATTCAGTGTTCGTCCTGTAATAATATCCGGATCTTAATATCCATCCATCAGCATATGAAACAGCCTTCGGAGAGAAAATGAAGTCACTGAAGAGAATAAATTACCGGTGGTGTTACTTACTGCAGGCCGACGAAATAACAGTGCTCAGAATTTTGAGACACCCAAACACGCAGTTACCTTCAATAACGAGAATTCTACAACACAGCACTTCGCCAGAAGTAGCTGATCACCAACATTGTGTATAAGTTTATATTAGGAAAGCCTCAGACATCTAGCTAAGCTGGTTACGCCACTATAACTGCAAAGACATCACTCGTACCACAGAAACCAAGGTTCTGATTTAAGCACCGCAATGAAAATAACGATCAAAGATATGTAATTAAAAATCCGACTAAAAGGGCTGAAAAGGCTGTCTCAGTCGCCTTGCAGCAAACGCCAGCTGATGCACAGATTTAGTCTGATTATTATTGTTACTATTTCAGTAGATGAAACCTATTCACATGGAACAAGCCCACCAAAGGAGCCATTGACTTGAAATTCAAGCTTCCGAGGAATGTTGGTTTCAGCCTCCCACCGCAGATCCCACACTGCAGCAGTAACTGATCATGATACAGAGCCAGTAATTTTTATTGCCCCGGGAGAGATGTGAACCCGCGACTTCTGAGTGGCATACCACAGCACTAACCACTATACCACTATACGTTTAAGTTTTCAGTGGCCGGTGATACAACCAAACAGACAGACAGAGATGAAAGCTTAGAAAGAGACAGCACAATAGCTTTGCCCTACGGTTAAAGATTCAAGGAATAGACGAGAGAGAGAGGGAGAGCAGCGGTTAGTATTCAATTCTGTATGATTTCCAATAATAGGGAAAAAGAAAGTGAAATTGAATGAGAGAGAGAGAGAGAGAGAGAGAGAGAGAGAGAGAGAGAGAGAGAGAGAGAGAGAGAGAGAGAGAGAGAGAGAGAGCAACGGTTAGTATTCAGTTCTGTATAATTTCCAATAACAGGGAAACAGAAAATGAAACTGAATGAGAGAGAGAGAGAGAGAGAGAGAGAGAGAGAGAGAGAGAGAGAGAGAGAGAGATGGGTGAACCTTGAAAATTTTTGATCAACCACCTGCCCCACCTACCTTCAGTAACTGAGCTCTGGATAAACTGACCTTTTCTTCTCACAACTTAATAGAGTTTAGTGGGTTATCTGAGATTTCAGTTAGCAAGTACTTGCAGCTGAATTGATTAAGATTACTCTTTTCTTGTCGAACTAAACCAGTGGTTCTCAATCTGGGAGCAGGGACCCCTAGGGGAGCGTCAGCAATTTCCAGGGGAAGCGCGAGCCCTAGAGAAAATTTAAAATATCTCTAGTTATATTCGTCATTCTCCTAACAAGAGTGAGGAACTAGTATTCAGAAGTTTATAAAAAGAATGCAAACGTATCGCCTTATAACGGTAATTTCCTATAGTCTACTACTCTAGTTAGACTCGTTGGGCTTACCGTGTTTTGTAATTATTTGCCTCCCTCCCTATCCCTCGAAACCTCTTTAAATCTGGGAGGGAATTTTACTCATGGATGCAAGGGGGCCGTGGAAGGAAGGACCAACTCAGAGGGGGCGTGGTAATAAAAAGGTTAAGAACCACTGAACTGAACGAATAGAGAGGGAAATCCCAAAGAAAAACATTGAAAAATGCAGAAAACTTCGGTTGTTGTTGGAACATCTTTCATCTTCAAATACAGGAGTATTCGTGAATAATTATGTACAATGATAAATCAAAATGAGAATATGAGGATTCGTTTCCTCTGGTAACGCCGAAACTGGCGAGCGATGTCAAAGCGAAAATAGAGGCACAAGCCGAAAGGTTTGTCATCGCAGACGAAAGTATTATCCACTGATAGAGCAGAGACGAGGCGGAGGATTACACTCATCGATAATCTGACATGTGTCTACTTTCGCAGGTGTGTGCGCTTCTCATGGTCTCCGCAGTCCGGGGACAAGAAGCCTTGTGTTCTTACATTGATTCAGTAAACTTCCCTTATGTCCAAGATTTTGAGTGTACTGATAAGGGAAACACCATTCGCGTATGGGAGAACTGCACAGTCAATGACGAACTATTTACTGTTAACAGTAAGTCTCACAATTCCTTATGCTTTAGCTTGTAAGTAGAGTTGTTGGAGATGAACACGTTTATTTTCCATGGCTGGGTTTTAGACGGTATCAAACTTGAAAGTCAATCGCCGCAAAGAGAGGTCTTCCGTTTAACACATTCATTGATTTTCATTCTCTCTCTCTCTCTCTCTCTCTCTCTCTCTCTGTGTGTGTGTGTGTGTGTGTGTGTATGTGTGTGTGTGTGTGTGTGTGTGTGTGGAGCCAGATTACTTAAAATCCGTCAATCTCCTTCTGTCTTAGTGTTTTACAGTCTAAGGTAACATTGATGATGAAGTATGTATGTATGTATATATATATATATATATATATATATATATATATATATATATATATATATATATATATATATATATATATATATATATAGCGAAATTAGTTAATGGTGCAATTATTCGGTTCTTTCAAGAATTTCAGTAACTTTACAACACGTTCAATAAAATAATTATTGTGTTTCAAGTAATTGTTATCAAAGATTTGCGACTAATCTGGATTGAAAATATTTACAGAAACCGGCATCTTGCAAGACGACAGTTCAGGTTATTGTGGAGGTTACTTAGTGTTAGCCAGCGATCAAGTGACCATGTTGCTCGGCAAAAAATTGGACGCTGAAAGTGGAGAACGACCTCCTGCTTGTTCTATAACTGTCGACTCGGATGTTCCCACGTATATCATTGCGCTTGACATCAACGAGTTCTATCCCCAGCCAGAAGGTGGCAGCAGGGTCACTGAAGTTGATATGGAAGAGGTACCAGATTAATGCAAGCGTTGGCAATTCGCAATGAGTCATTCTTTTTCTTTCATCACTTATATTTCATTTCGCTTTCGTATCGCAGGTATTAACATGAGCCTCATATCTGACTTAACTTGGATGTCCAGTTGCCAAGTATCACTGGTATTAACATGAGCTGCATATCGTACTTAACTGGAATGTCCCGTTGCCAAGATTCAGGAACGAAATGATAGGCCTCATTTTGATTATTGTTATTATCAATACATACTGATATAGTCATGCCCACGCAACATTCCCTTTAACTTGCTGTATTATGTTGAACCTATATGCGATGAATTTCTCTTTCCTTTCATCTCCATCTCTGAGAAATTTATGCTAAAATTAACACTGTTTTCAGTATATCTCTTATATAGCTTGTACCATCGAGCTTAGGCTAGGGTTAGACAAATAGACCACCAGTGCTTTAAGCAGATTTGTGAATCACATTCAGCTGTTTTCTCTCGTAGTTTTTACCCGTTCTTATCTTGGTATGGCAAAGAAGTTTGCCACCGTGCTTAAATATTAGACGGAAATATTCAAACGTTCTCGTATTGTTTAGAGGTTTGAGAGCTGTACATGATCATTTATAATAAGTATCCCCCCAACTCTATCTATCAATTTCCGACCGATAAAATTCACGAGACCAATATTCTTGATCAATCACTTTGTTATGTTTTGCATAAGCAATGTGTCATGGCATATAAAACAGCAATAAGATGTTTCTCA
This sequence comes from Macrobrachium rosenbergii, assembly GCF_040412425.1. Classification (NCBI taxonomy): domain Eukaryota; kingdom Metazoa; phylum Arthropoda; class Malacostraca; order Decapoda; family Palaemonidae; genus Macrobrachium; species Macrobrachium rosenbergii. The sequence continues at coordinate 25,508,332 of NC_089747.1, forward strand.
TGTAACTCCTAATACAGATATGCAGTACCGAGAGAGATCAGAGCATGCAGTAAAAAAAAAATGTAACGTTATTTTAGAAGCAGTTAAAGCAGGTATTTACCGTCCTATAATAAAAGAAAAAAGTGACAGATATGTCTCGATCAATATGAAAAGATCTAACTGTTTTGTAGAGATGTTTTTCATTCTAGAGTAAATTAATTCAGATGAATTTCCTGGTTGGTTGCTTCACCCGAAGAGGAGCATAGCTGCAAAATGCTCTCTGCGGAATCATCGCCAGAATAAAAATGCTTTGTGCCCACCACTTCCCACTATCATGAACGCTGGAAATCGCCTATGCCAGTTTGCTTCACATTCTTCCATTATCATCTCCTTACTTATCATTTTGCTTCAAGATATAGAACTTCTTTTACCCGTTAATCCCAAATTCACCTATTCCTTCTCTAATAAGCTGGAATATGTTTTTATTACTTTTTTTTTTAATTTATTTGACTAGATAAGATCGAGAGCTTTCGATACGTCATCATTATCGGGAAATTTGCTTTTGCACAAGTATACCGGTTTATTTTTAAAAATTCACTGTGAAAAATATCAAATAGACTATACCAAGTGAATCCAACAAAGTTTTCCATTTCTTATTGCTTCTCAGGACTTGTGTTACAGTCTCAGTATCGAGGAATAAGTTTGCCGAATTTGGTTCCATTTCTTTTCCTCTTGCAGAACAAGCCGGACGCAGTAGTCACTACTCTCACGTATACTGATGAAGATAAAGGAGAAACGGAAACTTTGACAATTAGCCCGGTAAGTTTATTTAAATCTGTATATCATCACCACCATGGCAATGGGTAAGTGAGAGTGATTTCCAAAGAAAAGAATCATATTTTCTATGACTTGGCAAAATACATCTTAGAGCAGTGGTTCTCACCCTTTTTATTGCCACGCCCCCTCTAAGAGTTGGGCCTCCCTCCACGCCCCCCCCCCAACCCGCCACATTGCATCTATTAGTAAAATTCCTTCCCAGATTTAAAGGAAAATTTTTAAAAAAGAGAGAAAGAGAAAGGATGTTTTTATTCTTTTGGGAATGAATTAGTGAGATACTTGTTCTTCATTGCCGCCGCCCCCGCCGTCCCCCATTGCATCTATGAGTAAAATTCCCAGATTTAAAGGAAAATTTTAAAAAAAGAAAGAGAAAGGATGTTTTTATTCTTTTGGGAATGAATTAGTGAGATACTTGTTCTTCATTGGGAGGGGTGGGTAGAGCTCTCGGCTAGTACGCTGTTGGCCCAGCGTTCGACTCTCCGACCATGCCAATGAAGAATTAGAGGAATTATTTCTGGTGATAGAAATTCATTTCTCGTCATAATGTGGTTCGGATTCCACAATAAGCTGTAGGTCCCGTTGCTAGGTAACCAGTTGGTTCTTAGCCACGTAAAATAAATCTAATCCTTCGGGCCAGCCCTAGGAGAGCTGTTAATCAGCTCAGTGGTCTGGTTAAACTAAGGTACACTTAACTTTAGTGAGATACTTGACACCGCTTCTGAGCGACTGTTGTTAAGAGAATAACAAATATAATTAGAGAAATTTTAAATTTTTCCCCAGGGCTTGCGCCCCCCTTGGAAATTGCTGACGCCCCCTAGGTTGAGGACCACTGTCTTAGAGCATTGTGCAATGTAGAGAATTCTAACGATTCATGACAACCTTGGGAGGCTGTTTCTAAATCTCGATTTTCTCTCTTTTGTTTTTTAATATAACTGAAGTTACTACGAATGTAGTTCAGGAGTCCATTCATGACTTTCCAACGAGAAATATTTAATCACTCTACCATCCTCTAAATGTTGTTTTTAAATGTTCATTCAATCATCTGCAAAACAGAGAAGTTATCTTATACTCCCTGCCATTCTGATCATAAGTATCGTCGAATATCTACATTATAAAGTTTATCTTAGAATAAGTGTGGTGGGTGAATCCAAGTAACGAAGAATCACCATTTTAAACCTTTAGGAGCGGGAACTTGAATGTCAACATTTTGCACAATTCTGTTGAGGCTAGGTGGCCGGAGAAGCAAGATACAGGTGCAGCTAGGAAGTCTCACGAGAGCCTAATGTTATAGTTTCCCCTGAGAAATGGTAGATGAAAGCGTATCCTGAAACAGACTTTCGTCACAGCTCCTCAGCTAGTTACTGTTCCTCGCAACTGTACAGGAAGTGAGAGAATTCCACTTTCAGTTTTCTCACTTCCTTAGCCCGATCTGCTCATTCTCCGAGTTAATCCTCTCAAGGGGAGAATCTTATTAGGTATTTTCTCAAAAAAGACGCAATGTCTGTCTGTGCCAGATGTGGCCATTCTGTGATAACAAAAGCTAAATATAAATAATTACAAGGGAGAAAAGAGAAAGTAACAATCTTAACGCTGGAAGATGGAGAATGAAAAAAAGAATAAGAAGGCTGAGAAAGAGAGGGTGAAGTTCAGTAAATACGTGTCGTTTGAGGTTTGTACTGACATGTTCTCTTAGAAAGAAAAATGGAACTAATTCTATAAAGCTGCGAGGTTTTGCATAGTACCTCAATTTTTTTTTTTCAAAAAAATGTCCTTTTGTGTGTTTTTGATACCAAAGAACCAAGTTTGCGGGCTTCTTTTCCTTTATTATTGCAGAATTTTTGCACTATTTTGTAAATGAGCTTAAAGAAGCCCTTCTGTGAGGCCAGAAATTAATCTCTCTTCTCCGTGATGAAACCTGCACAGCTGATGTTTTCATTTACATAGTTGAAACAAATTCCCGTACTCATACATGTAGCTGTTCAGAAATACCTGATCGAAACCTTTTTTTTTTTTTTCTAACTCTTCATAAAGTCCAGAGGACTAGTCTTCAAATCTTTCCAGGGAATACTTTAAATTATTTTACATTAAAAAATGAGAGTGAAATCCGTATCACACCAGTCATTTCTGTGTTAAGAATCATTTTGTTCTTCTTAAACTTGAACCTTAACATATCTTGGACCAAATGTTTCTTGCTGGTCGGCTTTTCGCTTGTTTAATCGTGTTCAGCCTAGTATAGTTGTTTCCTCAGTTCTAGATATTGAAATAGGAGTCAACGGAAGGAAATTTGCCGGGACTCTGAACACATCTTGAATATTTTTTTCCCTAGGACTTTGATATCACTCACATTTCAAAGGAGAGGGTATAAGGAAGCGCTGTTTTCAGTTCGTAAGTAAAAGATAACAACAAAAGTTGTAATCTTCATTCCTGTCTTGGTGAAAATGAGAAGTCTTTTACGCCCCATCTCTTCTCATAAACAACTTATAAACTGCACACAGTGTCTTCCTAGTAACAAGTGCCTCACCTAGGCTTTCCTCATTACGGGACACAGAAATTACCGGTTGAGGACAATTATGATTACCTGAAGCTCATAAAACTACTATGTGTCGTTTATTTAGAAGGTATTTTTTATTACTTTGCAGGTCCCGTCGGAATTTCAAAAGCAGTTTAGCATGACTCAAGAAAAAAATGTATTTACTTTGTCAACGAAAGATGCACTGGATTACGAAACGCGGTCTGTGTATAAGCTGGAATTTAGCATCATTGTAAGTATCCTTTGGTGTTCATTTCATTTTTGTAGCAGAAATGGAAAAAATTAAGATGTTTTGTTCGAAAAGATCAGTACTTTAATATTCAAAATTTTATTGGAAATAGAATTGCACCTGCTGACTGACTCACACAAGAAACTTTCCCCGACTGACTCTGTTAATAACATTGCTTTACGCCATATCTTCAATTGTGTCGCTCAACATGTGATTATCATAAGCATTACACTGGTGTGTTTGAGATTTCTGAACCGTATACGGTAAACTTTTGTCCCTTCTTCTGTTTTCATTTTTCATTTTCTGATAGTACCCTTCAAATATATTTTTATAGTATACCAAATCTACTTCTGCGAATTCCAGTGTTACCATATCTATTCTATCCGGGGTGCTGATACACTTTGTGCGCCCTCTCTCTCTCTCTCTCTCTCTCTCTCTCTCTCTCTCTCTCTCTCTCTCACTCTCTCTCTCTCTCTCTTTATAAGGTCTTATAGCCATAAACCGTGAAAGAGGAGAAGAACTATAGTTGGACAACATCACAGAGAATAGAAAGCTTCAAAGTATAAGCACGTGAACAAATTCTATGTATTTCAT
>NC_089747.1:25515000-25537500 GCF_040412425.1 Macrobrachium rosenbergii
TTTGGTCTAAAAACCAGTCTGTGATGAATTAAGAGGTTCTATCCAACTCTGTTTGTTTTGCAAAGAAGAAAAATATTTGGCTTTTCAATTGATAGCGGGACAGTCAATTTGATTTGATCTAAAAACTAATCTGTGATGAATTAAGAGGTTCTATCCAACTCTTTGTTTGTTTTGCAGAGCAAAGATGAATTCGACACAGAAAAAAGCTCCAATCACACGGTACTTCTCTTCGTGCTTGACGAAGGGGACACTCCGCCTTACTGGGTGCATACTGAACCTACAGCAAAGATACTTGAGGGGCCTGCAGACGTGAGTATTTTCCCATTTTGTTTTATTACAGTAGGAAACAAAGTCCAGGGCTCATGTGCTAAATAAGTATCTTGATTTCAACTTTTTCACCTGGTTATTTTACTGCTTATTTTTCCCTTTTTCAACATGCCAGTGTAGTACAAGTATTCCGCTTTAAGATAACTCGTAATGAGTATTTTAAGAGGTGCTAAAGAAACGAGCAGGATAAAGTTAATGCTGCTTTATTGGTGACCCAGGCGGTTTATATAGCGGCAGACTGACGTCACGCCGCGGAATACAATGAGAACAAGGGTGACCTGAGGTTGTAAGGTGTCAAAGAAACGAGCAGGTAAAAGTTACTGCTACTTTATTACAGATCCAGGCAGCTTATATTGCGGCCGACTGACGCCGGGCCGTGAGACAATGGAATTGACTGTGACCTGAGGTCGAAACAATAAACAATAATATGCAGTGAACGAGTACAAATTACAATACAAAACATACAGAGCTACAATATAGATACAGTCTTGATGCCTGTGAATGAAGAAACATGTGATACACAACGTGTGACATTCGTATAAATACCATAAAGTAAAAATGATTAAAATGCGTGACCTGGCACGTTTTAGGCGTGACTAATTGAGCTTGAAGAAAACGGGAAGTCACCAAAGAAAACAAGCTCAGCGGAGACTTAATTAATGGCGCCGCCGAAACACTATCCTGGCGCCGATTTGGTGACTTTACAAGGTCAATAACAATAACAATAAATGCAGTGAACGAATACACTTTGAGTTATACAAATGGACAGAAATTGAGTTGAATACAATCTGATACCTGAGAAAAAGGAACACATGATATACAAATTGGAGACAGGTAAATATTTATATACATTACACATAGTTTAAATGATTGGGTCTACGTGACCCGCCAATCTAGGTGCGGCGAATCGAAGAGGCAAAGAAAACGGGTCATCACCACAGAAAACCCGCTCAGCGGGGACTTTACAGTATCATGGCATGAATAGTAACTTCTCTGACAGTACGGAAAGTAAAATATTGCTCATCGCAGGTCTGACTCTGGGAGTGACAGATTTCACAAAGGCCCAGTAATAGGAAGCCTAAAGAAGAACAAAGCAAAGCTCTCTGTGGCACTTAAGTGGTCACTTCCTTTTATGTGTCAGTACATAGATATTTAATATTGCTTCACCATTGTAACATACGAGATAAGAATGGGGACACTAAGGGGCAAATTTTTTTATGTAGACTACCTAAGTATTGCAGTAAATGGCATTTTATTTGGCATGTATTTTTTATTTTAGGTTTTACTGGATGATCTGAGATTTTATTGCTTATAGGTCCTTTCTTTGAAAGATGACTGAGGAGTTTAACATATCAACTTTTCAGTCACTGAAGTTGTAAGATATTTCAATGTATAGACCAGAAAGATTTATGGGGGAAGGGAATTAGTACTGAAGAACAAAAAACATTTATGGGAAATGTTTTCTTTTTAAAAGGCTTCAGAACATAAAGGAAATACTCAGCTCGGCTTCAGCAGGTCAGGAGTGAGGTGTGAGGCCAATATAGTGGAACAGCTGTTAGGTGTATCATTGTGATGGTTTTGGCACAGCTTGTTAAATGAATTCGTTTGTACATGTATGAAGATGAATGACTTAATCTTAAAAAAAAGATTATACTTTAAATGCTCTTTGTTTTCAAAATTATAGAGAAGAAATAGTTTTTTAGATCATATTTGCAAAGGTATTTTTAATAAAACAAATTTTTTTGTATGGTATGAATATAAAGAAACACTCAAGAAGTGTTATGGATGTGTGTCACACAATGGTGTTCGGTATGATACTGCAGTGCCCAATGACTTCGTACCTGGTGTGATTAAAACAAGAAATTATTTATAGAAATATAAAGTTTATTTGCACCACTTAGCACCGACATAACCCAGGAGGTAACTATAAATTTCTGACCAGTCATACTCGTGGAAGCAGTAGTCAGGGATTGCCCTTGGAAGGACTTATTTCTCGATTCAAAATGATAAAATAAATTTTGATAAACAGGAAGCACTACACTCTTCTTTTCGGAGACTTGAAACTTGCCTTGCTCTTGCCCTGTCTTGCTCTTGTGGTCTTGTCTAGCTACATCAACCATAGGCTTCTATTCATATGATCGTCTCCAGCTCTCAAAAATTCTGACATACGCACTCACTCACTCCCACAGAGATATTTTCAGGTCAGCTTGACCTGAAAATATCTTGAGTGAACAGACTACGTTAAGCTTCTAATAAAACATATTTACATGTCTTGGAACATAAAAAAAAAAACTTATACAAAAATTTAAATAACAGCTTAGTAAATTATTAAATTATCAGAAATAAGCGGATCTGGAGTGCTATAGCCCACCTCACTATCATTGGACATTAGCTCCTGTATCATTACATGCAATCATGTGTCTTGTGGTCTGTAAACCCACCCTATACTGGTACAGATGGAATCTCTTAACTGCATATATTATTGCTAGGTATTCCTTTATGCTTGTGCAGAACTTACACCAGTTATGCTTGAGTTTCCTGTTTACATAAGCAACTGGAAATATGCCATTTGCAAACTTGCAGGGATATGCCTCCAAGTCCATGGCTACCCAAATTACAACTGGCTTTGTGCTTGAGGAATTCCACTTTGCTATACCTGATGTAGCACTTGGATGGTTAGAGAGTCAGACCTGCCTCCCTCACCCGCTGGAATAGGCTCTTGAGTCCTTTGATGTATTCTTCCCATATATTAACATGCTGTCCTCAAAATGGTCAGTGTTCTTAGCTCCAGCTAGCATCTTATTCATCACCCTGTTGAAAGTTGCTGCTGAGTTCATTATTCTACAAGGTGTCTTCTTAAAATAGCAACATCCACTTGAAACTAAATGATGCTTCTTACATCAGGAATAAGCACATCTTGTTGGAAAATTTACCAACAAGAAGTTTCACCATCATAGCCTCAGGATCAGTGCAATGTCAAATTTGGCTATGGTGTTTATATGACAGAAATAATCGCAGAACTTGTCTGATTCATCCTTTTTCCTCACCCTTATAGCATCTCCCCAACTTCTTCCTGGATCATTTCCCTAGTAGCATGGGGTATTGGATAAATATTTGCTCTGACAGGCTGCTTTGTAGTCATTTTGATGAAGTGTTCGTCCGAGAAAGTACATCCTGAATTGCTGGTTAAGATATCTTGATATTCTTCTAGCAACTGCAATATTTCCTTCTTCTGCTGATTGCTTAGGTTGTTGCTAATGTTGGTATCTTAATGTACTTCCCCTTCCTTCTATGGATGAAGTTCTAACCGCCCTCATCCAGAATTGTGTGGTCCTCTTTGTCTTCCTCTTCAGCGATGGTTGCATTCAGGCATCTCTCTTCCTTAATGACAGTTGTAGCTGCTTCATTCACTTCCCTCTCACTGTAGACAGTGAGGATGTTCACATGAAGAGTCTTCAATTCTCCACCAACAACAGTCTTGTAGTCTATGCTATTAACCACTCTTTGACCTCATATGGACCTCTCCATTACATCAACTTGTTTGTCTCTGGTGGTAGTCATAACTCTTTCTTTCCCACCTTTAACTAACAATCTCTGGTCCTCTTGTCGCATTGATGTTTCTGGAGTCCCTGTTCCGCATATAGATTCTCTTTGGCTAGTCGACAAGAATCTTCTAGTTGATCCCTCAGCTCTCTCCAAAATGTACTGGTCAGTATTGCACACTTCGTCTTAGAGAATCTGCATCGTTCTTCTCACTGTCCTTCAATACAGTAGCATGATGTGGAAATCTGGTACTTGATTGTGGTTCCTCTCCCGGCAGATCTTTTTCAGCATGGGCTCTGGCAAACAGTTGATTCTTTCACATAATCCATTATACCTTGAGTTATATGGCATCGTAGTCAGCTGCTTGGTGTTCACCAGATGGCTCACCTCCATCACCGTTTCAAAAGTAATATGGGTACCTTGGTTACTGGGAATTTCCTTGGGGAATACTACTCTGCTACACGTTTTATTTATATTTTAGGGAGTACCACTTCCTCTGGATATCTTGTAGCAAAGTTCACTTCTGTCAGGATGTACCTGTTGCCCCTCTCCAACAGTGGCAACATCGGTCCCGTCAGGTCTAACGGTATTCTCTTGAAGGGCTCCTCCAAGAGCAGCATCTTCTCTAGTGGTATTTTGCTGGTCTGGCCCCTCAGTGCATTCTTTCAGCAAATTTCACGGGCTTCCTGATGGCTGGCTAGCTTTCCCCTATCTACCAGTGGCTGAGGTATGGTATGCGTACCATCATTATAGCATGGAGCGGGTAGGACCTCTGCCACTGTCAGTAACTATAGAAAAACATCAGAACAAAAAGGGAAGGGGTCACCCCTTACCCAAGTTTTTTGCCAGTTCTGGCGTTTCACAATATGCTGACAATTATACAAGACTTAGTTAGGCAGACAAGACACGATATGTTAGCTGTTTTGTGATTGAGAGGTACGGTCACATAATTCTCTTCAGAAAACTGCTTGGGACTTGAAGTTAGTCGGCAGATTGTTTTATGAAGCTAAGTTTATAGCGAAAATTTTTGTTTTTTATGACGAGAACCTACTATAATTATGCAAGGCTCGACAAAAAGGACCCTCTGCCTCTAATACTCTTCTATAACATTTGGACTATCGCTTCAGTTCTTTAAAGATTTAATATGTAGGCTAATGTAGGTAAGAAAAAGTTAATCATGAAGAAAAATCAGTATATTTGTACTCATTATGGCGACAGGTTATGTATGTATATATATATATATATATATATATATATATATATAATTACGTATTTCCCTGGGTTATTGGTATTTTTACAGGCCGGCAACGGAAACTTTATTTAATTGGCCTTGGAGTTCTGACTTGCGTAAAGGGAAATCGTAAAAAATAAGAAAAAGGGGTGAATTTAGGAGCTGAAGGTTCTACTTCAAGGAAATGTGTTATAAACATCTGGATAAATTAAAGAATTATATTTACAAAAGAAAGCATTTGAAGGGAAAATGGATAAGTAAATTGATAAAGGGCATGCAACGCCTGAAGATCCTTCTACTGGAGTCTTGACTAAGGGCAAGGCACAGTCCAAGATGAGTCCACAGCGAATAGGTCCCTCTGCAAGAGAGATTTACACATTACACGCCAGTAAAGGAACAATATAACACTGAATATGACTCGAGTTTGCACTGCAGGTGCCAAAGACTCGAGGAATGAATGACCACTTTACACTCAAACACAGGACATTGGAAATGGCACTGGATAAACTGGCACAAGGACAGAAGTGAAATGCTGATACTCCAAACTTTCTAAAGGGCAAATGGTCGTGACTGAAAAGTCTTTACTTGCACTTTACCTTATGGGAAGCGGGTCTCTGGTGAAGAATGACGAGGGGCGATCACACTGGTGATGCACGCTGTCCCTCGAGGATGACTGGAGTCTGGAGTCGGACAGGGGAAATGAATGGTCTCTCAGCAAATGTACCACTCGCCCGCGTGTATGGCTGTCCCCCCTACGACTGCTACTGCATGCCTCCTACTCACACTACTAACTAACTGCTACTGGCTGTCTTTCCCTTATAAGGGCTCCGGCCTCGTCGTGCCCGTGATGTGTCACTCGCCAGGTGGTCAGCGATTTGGTTGCCTCTTCCCCGGTCCTACGAAGGTAAGACAATTCAGCAGCTTAATCTGCCTTTAGAAAGGCTGTTTTAAGCAGCTTAGTTGGGCTAAGCTGCTTAAGGGAGTGGCATTAAGTCTCCTCTCTTTGCCCTTTTTTATCCGTGGCATCTCAATATCTGTTCCAGATAAGAAGAAGGACAGATCGAAATGTTGATAACCGTGCTCTGATTTCTAGGTCAAATACGATCGGCCATGCAGTTCTCAATAAACAAAGGGTAAATTAGGTGTGGGGGGAGGCGCACTGTGCAGCGACTTCTTATAACTTATAATATATATATATATATATATATATATATATATATATATATATATATATATATATATATATATATATATATATATAAATAGACTCACATATACGTGGTTTGAATGGAAAAGCAAAAAATGGGAAAGAATTTATCACAGAATATAATTGAAAAACATCTGTAGTTAGCCAAGAAATGCTTACGATTTCCTCAAAAAGGATTCATAAAAGCCATATTTGGCTTATATGCGCAAAAGCAGAAGCACTAGATCTGACTCAGCACTTTTCAGAATCGGCTTACCGTGGACAGTGATAGTGAAATGAATAATGAAGGGCTAGTGGATGATGACAGTGAATAGTGAACAACGATGGTGATGGCGAACTAAGGCGTGGTTGGGACATGATGTTAGCCATGACATGACCATGATGTTTGCACTTCCGCCCGAGCTGGACAAAAAAAGGTGACTGGCAGAGAGAAGTGAGTCAGACTGGGTCGAGTAAACAAGTGAGGGAGGCTGATAACCTAGTATATGCACAAGTGTGTTGAAAGTTCTCTCTCAGATCATATATAAGACTACTTTTTTCACCAGCTCTCGTCTCATTTATAGACGATTTCCACTAGACGGTTTGGTTTACTCTGCGATGGAACTGTGACAAGAAGACAATAAAGAAAGAAACGTTATTCATAAAGTAATTCACCTTTCTTCTACTAAAGCAAGATAACTGACAATGACAGTAACAATCACAAACCCAGTCCCTACCTTAAATAAAAAACACGACTGATTTGGTCTACGTTACCTTAGAATACTCTGTCATACAACATATATATATATATATATATATATATATATATATATATATATATATATATATATATATATATATATATATATGTATATATATATATATATATATATATATATATATATATATATATATATATATATGTATATATACATATATATATATATATGAACATAAAAATACCATAAACGCTATTTGAACGTTGCAACTGTGGTATTACAGCAAAAGTCATTCATATATATATATATATATATATATATATATATATATATATATATATATATATATATATACATATATATATATATATATATATATACATACAGGTATATATATATATATATATATATATATATATGTGTGTGTGTGTGTGTGTGTGTAAAAAGCAGCAAATGCAGACAAATAGTGTTTCAGAGGATAATAGCTAAAGGTACTACTTGCTGCCAAGCAAATGGATTACGTCATCGTCACGTAACATGGCAGCTATATGGGAAAGTTGGTTCATATAAGGGCACATGGCAATTGCTAATTTTATATCGAACTAGCATGCAAATTAGGGTTTGATGGCAGTGTTGAAACCATTACATACCTGGAAAGCTGGCGTCAATGGTTTACTAATTATTATTATTATTATTATTATTATTATTATTATTATTATTATTATTATTGTTGTTGTTGTTGTTGTTGTTGTTGTTGTCTGTAACGTGTTTCTTTTCATAACATAAAATTTCAAAATAAATCACTCTATGTAATGTGCATTACATAAAGATCTATCTAAACTCGGAAATGTGACTAACTTGGTCTTATTTCTTCCGTGGGTGCATCCATCTTCCACCCACAACAGAGATTCGTCTATTACGTCAAGGCAGCTGATCGCGACTTTGGCATTAATAACGACGTGAAGTACAGCATCACAGGAGGTTTGTCCTAGCAGGCACTGTTTAGCATTTCCTTAGCTACTGATCTTGAAATATAATTTGTTATTACCTTGTTCTGTTTTTCAGTTAACTGAAGAAAGCTCGCTCTTGTCCAAACAGGAAAGTAATTTCATGAAAAGGTAAGTAATTCAGCGCATGAAAATGACTGCCAGAACTAGGATATTTGGTAAGGGACCTTCAATTTCAACATTATATAGGAAAAGACTGGATGCTAAGTTCAAAATAGGTTTCATAAAGTTTATATGTATTTCTTGCCTAGTAAAAGCAAGTTCAAATTTTGGAAGCTTGTCTCTTCTCTTTGAAAACAGATCAGGAAAATTGCCAGTGACATAACTCACGGTTTCACTTATATCAGTGAGAATTTAGCAAGATTAATAACTGAGTATAAAAAAAAGTTATAACTAAGGGAGAAGGATTGCAAGAATTATATTGAATAAAGTAATTGAAAAACAAAGTTAGTAAAAAATAAAACCTTCTTACTTATTTATATGAAAGCTCATAAATGACAAAATCTATTTGAGCTCCATAACTTTTCATTAATGGTTAATACAGGAAGAGAGACAACCAGTTAATCATCTGAACGCAGTACATGAAACACGACAGGAAATTTCTAAAGACTCTAAACCTTAGCTACTCTCATTTTTTTATCTATTTTATCACTTTCTTGATAATAACCAATATAAATATCTTCTTCTTCTTCTTTTAATGCGCTTTTTCCCATTTTTGTATGGGGTAAGCACGATGCTTTCTTTTGAAGGACTTTGATTTGGCTTTTGGGTAGACCGTAGTCTCGATCGGCTGCCCTGCCTGACATCGCTTAGACCCCGGTAGCGCATGTACATGTATCGTACCAAATTACCAGCTCCCTTTCTCCCAGCAGCGAGGAGAGTTGAGCAGTTAGTTCGACAGTTCGAGACGTGTGAGGTGTCTGTTATGTTTTTAGATGTTGAAGTGGCTTTGTTTGTGTGTGTATTAGTCTGTAACACCCATTTGCTTTTAGCAAACCTATCCATTGATTACATACATAATCCCGGGGTGTCTACACTGATAGCAAAGTGTCCGCCTCTCTGACCAGTCGGTGGCAGATTTGAACCCGCGCCACAGACCTCTAAGAAGTCCGAAGCTGCTGCTCTACCGACTTGGCCATCGGGGCTATAAGCACTATAAGTATACATAGTGTGTAATGCAGTTATGAAATTTCAACATATAAAGTTTCATATGAACCACATATACAGACAGGGTATGGCTTACTTTGCATATAACATTGTGTGAAAGAAAAGAGTACATTATGTGCCTTTAGTATGCATTATTTTTATGCTCTCTCTCTCTCTCTCTCTCTCTCTCTCTCTCTCTCTCTCTCTCTCTCTCTCTCTCTCTCTGTTTGAAAGAGTTATATGGACTTGCTCTCACCCTGCCTTATATTTATTCTGTTTATAACTTATGTTATGCTTTGTAAGTCTAGAACTTGAATGCAGTCACGAAACAAGTACTCAAATTTTTACTCTAAATTCTAGATAATCCTATGTATCTATGTGCCGAGAGAGAGAGAGAGAGAGAGAGAGAGAGAGAGAGAGAGAGAGAGAGAGAGAGAGTTATGAGTATGCTAATATTAACATAATCATGAGTTTATGATAACAAATGCTTGTAAAAACTGAATACGAAAGTTAAGGTTGCCTTTCTTTGCTTTATCCACATAGATATTTCTTTGTTATCTTCGCTGTACCCTGCTTTCACAGTTTTTAACAAAAATACGTACTTGTCTCGTTTTTGAGGACACGAAAGGCTGGTTGAACAAAGTGATCAAATTCCAGGGTTGGGACAGAAAAAGCGATGGTGTTCACGGCAGGTGCAGAATTCCTGGAGTAACTGGGAATGAAGAAAGTATGAAAATGTCATTTGAAAGAGGGGGCAAATGATGGAAAGACTTTGTTCCCAAAGAGGGATATTCTTAAAAATGCATAAGTAAAAGAAGATGATGAAGAGCTCGGTAGATTTTGTTAGTACAAAGAAAACGGGAAACAAGTTGATCAGTATAAAGATGAGAGGGTCAGTGCCTTGACTTACATTTTAACAATATTAGTTCCGAATAGAATGTAAAATAGATATAAGATAAAGCTGGAGATGAGGGAACTTGAGATTTGGCTATAAATGCAATTAAACAAATAACCTTAATTTGAAGAAGGTGAGAAGAGCGTGTAAAGAGAAAATTGAGAAAATATGGACAAGAGTTAAAGGCATGAAAGCAGGAGTAAATGTCAGCAGGGAATGTGTTCTTGGGATGAGAGGCGGAAATGGAAACAAAGGAAATCAGATTTAGCAAAAAAAAAAAATTGCATTCTGAAGTGAAATTACATAACAGTTATGAAAGAGGATGAAAAGGATTATCAAGAAGAAAATGAGAGAGAGAAACATGGCAAGTAATAAAAATAGGGAGCAAACGCAAACAAAAGTCTAAGGAAAAAAGGTATAGATAGATCTCAGGATAGTACATGCAAACAGAAAGACGCTTTCTAAAGTGAAACCAGTTTTGGGTTTATGGAGAGCGAATTTTGAAGATTTGTTGAAAGTGGAAAATGAAAGAGAGGCAGAGCTGAATGATGCAAAAGTGCTAGCAGCTACTCGAAGTTTGGGGATTCTTGTAAAAGTAACTATTGCAGATGTACAGCGGACAATTAAAGCACGTAAAAATGGAAAGACTTAAGCATTTGATGGGATTGCAAGTGAGATGCAACAGAACTGGTGAAAGTATGATCCATAATCATCATCATGACACCCTTCCACAAAGAAAATGTGCTCTATAAGTCCTTTTAGTTTTCTGTAAAGGAAAACTATTGAGATGGCTTTGTAAGAGCCCCGACGCTGTCTCTTCCAAACACGTGTGTGTTCGTGTGTTCGTCAATCGTCATCATCGGAATGGACAGGACAAAACAGGCGCGTCTCGTTTTCTTTCTCTACAGGAACGCGATTTCAACCATACAATATTTCCGTCTGTTTCTCCCTAAGCATTGTTGTCTTAATGTGTGTACAATCACCACTACTTCTATTGCCATGCAAGCATTCTAACCATGTACTCATAATGTTCCAACGAATCTTCTGTATCAAACTGTACGTGTGTTTCTGTTTGTGAAGACGCCAAATGTCTCTCCATTTCACATATATTATGCTACTGCATTGTATCCATTGATCTGTCTTGAATCTCAAGCAATTGGCCATATATAGAATTTCCTGGCCTTTCCACTGATGTGTGTTTCATCACCGTATGTTAATCATGTCTCTTGATATCGCCACAGATGTCTGAACCTTTTAGCTCTGTTTTACCTGTCTGTGTGTAGACGCTGCATTACCGCTCGCACGCGTCAATAACATCTTCGAAGATTCTGTACATTTATCTCAGTAAGGAACTACCAATAAACCAGTTAACACCCAGCCAGTATGTCACTCAATACCCCAGTCTTTACAGCTTTGTCTGTACGTCCGCACTTTTTCTATCCGCCCTCAGATCTTAAAAACTACTGAGACTAGGGGCTGCAAATGTGCATTGATCATCCACCTCAAATCATCAAACATACCAAATTTACAGCCCTCTCTCCCCAAATAGTTTTGTTTTAAAAGATAAAATTAGCCATGATCGTGCATCTGAGGTGCCAGCCGCAGACGCATCTTCACGTGACCGCATCTGGGGAGCAACTGAGTGCTGCCCGGTCGTGGTTGAGAGTTCCATACTGCAGCACATCGAGAGTTTCATACAACCATTATACGCCGTACAGAAAACTCTATTATGCAGAAGAAACTTCTGCATATTTTTTACTAGTTTACATTACAACCTTGCTCTCATTAGTTCCTCGTTGGACAGGTCGGTGTCGTTCTCGGCTAGCACTCTCCTGGGCCCGCGTTCGATTCTCCGGCCGGCCAACGAAGGATTAGAGGAATGTATTTCTGGTAATAGAAATTTATTTCCTCTGTATACTGTGGTTCGGATTCGTCAATAAGCTGTAGGTCCCGTTGCTAGGTAACCAGTTGGTTCTTAGTAACGTAAAATAAGTCTTATCCTTCGGGCCAGCCCTAGGAGGGCTGTTAATCAGCTCAGTGGTCTGGTTAAACTAAGGTATACTTTTTTTTTTTCCTTGGGCACAAAATCTCATCTCAGTCCTTTGCATACACCCAGCTACCTTCCTCCCTCCTTCTTGTGTCGTCCGGCTCTTCTCTTATTCTACCATCATCTATCATCTTTACTCCTAGATACCTGTACATAGGTTGCAGAGGTGATTGTTGGGGCATAAAAGAGTAATTAAAGGGTTAAAATGGAAACAGACAAACATTTGGTGATATTTTCTGAAATACTGGCGATACTGCCATGCTGTGGAATGCTGGTGACAGCACGATTGAATCACTGCCATACTTGGACTGGTGGTGGTAGTGTGACAGAGTTACTGCCATATTGTGGAATGATTGTGATAGAGTAATCGAATTACTGCCGTACAGTTACTGTGGAATAGTGCTGTGGTGATAGTGTGATTGAATTACTGCCATATATGTAGTGATAATGTGATCAAATTACTGTTATGCTGTGGAAGAGTGGTGATAGTGTGACTGAGTTACTCCTATGCTCTGGGATGGTGTGATCAAATTACTGAACATACTGTTGCTGTGGAATAGTAGTTATATTGTGAACAAAATACAGCCATACTGTCTGATGGTAGGGATAGTGTGACTGAGTTACTGCCTTGCTGTGGAATGGTGGTCATAGTATGATCCAATCGCTGCTATGCTGTGGAGTGGTGATCATAGTGTGATTGAATTACTGCCATATTGTGGAATGGTAGTGATACTTTGATTGTGTTACTTTCAAAGAACTGTAAAATATTTCTGGACTAGGAAAAAGGTTTTAAAGGAACGGGTGAGAAGTAGGACTGTTCGCCATATTTTGACAACTATCCAGTTCTTTGATGCATAGCAGTCAATATAAACACGTTTATTACTGAAGTCAGTTAGACTAATATGTGTGCAGGACCTGTATATTTTCTGTTTCCAGGAGTCGTGTAATAATAATGTGCTTTTTCTACAGGTAATGATGAGGGATTTTTTGCTATAGATGAAATCTCGGGTAACGTCACATTGGTAAAGGAAATTGACTATGAGGAAGATACAAGGTTCTTCACACTTACTGTCACTGCCCAGGAATACTTTGACGATGGTACAGTGGCACCTGACCCCAGTAGCTCTACAACGGTAAGAAAGCTTTATTGAGCAGAAGATTGTGTCATAAACACTGAAGTTATGCGTTTTCTCCTGGGAAGGGGATTCATTTATTTATCATTACAATCGCGGGAAATGTATACTGCGAAATAGTAAGAAAAATTTGAACAACTGCTTTAAAAAATATCTCTGGAAGGAATGGTATCACAGATAAAAAAGAACAAAAAGACGAAGTCATGACAAGACCGCAGTATTCTTAATTTTGTTGACTGTACCACGAGAAAATTAAAGCACTCATTGCCCTCGAACAAAAATTAAAGAACCGAAATTTGTATGATTAATACTTACGAAATGCATCCAAAGGGGTAACGGAAACTGATGACTGTTGGTTGCTCATTACTTAAACCGTGCTTTTTATTGAGTTGTTTATGAAGTCTACAGTTTTTATAAGATTATTTCCAAGACTACCGAATTATGAACTTTCTTAACCCAACCCTTCCATAATGCTGATTAAGATTTCCGGAGAGATTGCATTTCAAATGTGCTCAAATATCTGGAGTTCATTTTTCTGTTATTTCTTTCATGTCAGCGATAATCATTCAACTTTGAATTTCATTAATGCACATTCTCCCATCGGCTCTTCTATGAAAACCTTTGAATATAATATACTTTAACATAGGAAAATAACTACTGTATTTAGTATATATATATACAGTATATATATATATATATATATATATATATATATATATATATATATATATATGTATATATATATATATATATATAATATATATATATATATATCCACACACATAATATATACATATATATATATATATAATGTGTGTGTATGTATGTATGTGTATATATATGTATATATATACACACATAATATAGATAAAATCTTCCTCCAGCCAGCGATTAAGAAGATTAAAGAGAAATTGTCAACTGGGTGACGTAACGGCTAACCTATGGACCTTCTGGTATTAATACCGCTTTTCTGTAACTCTTTCTCATTCACTATTTGCCTGATGAGAGAAACAGTTGGTCTCTTGAAATATAGCATTTACTTTCTACATTTTGACGTTTTTATGGGTTCCTTATATTTGATGAAATTCTGCTTTAACAGAAAATATTTCACAGTCATATATATATAGATATATATATATATAGGCTACATTTATATATAATACTTGATGAAGTAGTTATTTTCCTATGTTAAAGTATATTATATTCAAAGATTTTCTTAGAAGAGCCGATGGGGAAATGTGCATATTAGGCATCAATAAGACGAGATGCTTTAGATTCCAGATTCTTTAACTTACAATATGCAAGCTTTCGAAGACATACAGTCTTCTTCTTCAGGAACCGATGCACTAAGTAATATGAATATATATACACAGTAAAAGCTGTGAGTCCTATTTTGTGATATATATATATATATATATATATATATATATATATATATATATATATATATATATATATATATATATATTTATATATATAATATACATACATAATATGTACACTTTAAGGCATACTTATTTCTTAAATAATTTTCAATAAAAGCAATTGCTTTAGTGGCATCAATAAGTCTCTTGCAGGAATCTTCATAAAGTCGTATTCTCTTGTGTAAATCTCTCAGCCAAAACTACATCGGGCACACTACAACGACCCTCCGGAGACGTATCCTGTCTCACCGAAATCAAGGGGTTATACATTAACATTGTTTGGATGCCCACGATAGGAGACCATCCCTACGAGAGCTGATCGAAGGAGCCCAGGTCGTACACGGAAAGGGAAATTATGGTAGCCTTTTAATAGCTGAAGCTATATGCATCGCTATTCAGAAACAGACCCTAGATATCCAACAAGAGCCACATCATACGCTCCCCTCCAGCTGGAGGAGAAATATGCGAGCGAAAGGGGATCAGAAAGCACGCCTCCACCCGCCGGACACCGTGCCTCTCAGGTGACACAAGAGCGCCCAGCGAAGGCCAAGTATCATCCTTACTCAAACCCCTGAGGCCCCGCCCAACACCAGCCTCGAGCCGTAATTAGTGTCTGGCATTTGCACATATGCACTCAAATTTGACATTATATGCAATTATGATTTTTTCATATATATACATTGTTACATATTTGGTTGGGTTTGGCTAGATGAAATTAATATTGGTTTAAAAATTGCCTTATGGACCACTTGCCCCAGGACCAGATATGTAAGCAAATGTAACAAAAGGAAGAACTTACCTTCAAATTACATTTAAACAAAAGGGATAGGTTGCCAGGAAAGCCAGTAGCTATGTCAGATTACTTTATTTCACACAATTCTAACAAGGAGAATAAATCCTGGCTGGTATGCAATCTAGCAAAACAAGTGCAATAATAATCTTGCAACAAACTTTACAGTTAATTGGCCTTCAGAATGCAATAAAAATTTTACACAATGTTAACGCAAGGTGGAGGCCGTGGCTTGTGACTATATATGGTCACTCTGACACTCAGTTACAGAAGCAGGGCTTGCTTGTAGCAAGGTTGAAGTAATTATCTTCTAAGGCAACTTCTCACAGGAAAGATCAGTGACAGAACCACAAGGGGACAAGATAACACGTCTCTGGAGATAGATTTCCCAGATAAGAATTTCTACATAAAAGATTCTCTCACTTACAGTGAGTTATCACAATGAAGGGATGTTTACTCTGTGTCACTGAGCAAAAGATTATTTCATCAATAGATTTAATGCATATGGGGGACACACATATACTGTAAATCTTCAACAAGGGATTTTACTTTGGGAGATGAAATCTTGAAAAGAAAACAAGAGATTCAGTGAGAGAAACAGAAACTGGCGCTTAATTTTTAATTTCAGACTTACTGGGCACTCCAAAACTGCAATTATGCACTATTGCAAGACAGCTAGTTGTTCCAATGGGTCTTCAAGTTAACAATGCTGGGACTGCTTGCAGCCCAGGTTGCTTCTGACCCCAATTACAGTGTGGCAGTGTGCCAAGACGAAAGATACCGCCCGAGGATCGGGACATACTAGGCAGAGGTTATGCCTGGATGAGAGCTGAGCAGGGACTGGCGTCTCTCAGCCAGTCTTTTGAGATGATGTTTGTCCTATAAGTCCTCCAGCTACAGAAATGGCGACTTGCCTGGAGTAGTTGTGCTGACACTCCTGAAAAACAATTAAGACCAGTCAAAAGGAGAGCACAGGGATATTGATCTTGGGAACAAGGGTATAAAGTTGTTACTACAGTAGTATGCTTATCCTTCATATGGCTAAGCTAATTCATTTACCTGCCTTGACCCTTCTCTCAAAACTGTGTTCCTCCTACCACCTTGCTTTCCATACCATCGGGCAGGGGTAGTGACCTCACAATGGACTGCAATCTGATCCCTATGTTATGGGGACAGAGAGGCGAGAGCAGCGTATATTTGTGACAATATATATGTACATATATATATATGTGTGTGTGTGTGTTTACATAAACAGACAATTGTATATTTGTACAATCATGGCGATGTATAAATGTCACTTTTACATACATTATCATAATTTTTTTTTTCTCTTCAGTTTTTTTTATTTTTTACTCTTGAACAGGAATGTAAGATTTTACTAAATTTATAAAGAAAAATTTAGATAAATACTAAGCATTGTATTGTATTTCGAATATTTATTTAACTACTTATTCATAGCTTCACAGGTTGTCGTACATGCCCGTTGTACCCAAAGCTTCGATCCTAAATGGTTCAGCTGTTGCTCTCTCGACCAATCAGTACTCAGTGCGATGGTACCTCGATGGTACCTCGTTGTGATTAGGGGACCAGAGTTCGTTTCCCGCTACCGGACATCATAATTTCTTCATATTTCTTGCACTTGGATCTTAAGGCTTTGTAGTGACAAGTGTATACAAAAAAGCGCGAAGGATTCGAGAAGTTAAGAGGGCACTGTGGCTATTACAATTACACATGTATCTGGTAAAAAGTGACCTGTAGATTCTACAGTACATATGTATGTATGTATGTATGTATGTATGTATGTATGTATGTATGTATATTATATACAGTATATATATATATATATATATATATATATATATATATATATATATATATATATACATATACATATACATAAAAAGCTTTCTTGTATGTCAATATTCTGGGCGTCTTTGACCTTAGCTTTCTTCACGCCAACTTGAGGTAAAACTAAAAAGAGAGAGGTATTTGTTAAGAAATCCTCAGCTGTCAGTCGCAAAGGCTGGTGGTTAATATGTGCGTTCTTTGTTATTCTTCCCACAGTAAGATTATGTTTAAATTTCGGATATTCTTCTTATCTTATCCCATTTCCTTTACAGATAACAAATATCAATATAGAAGATGTCAATGATGAACAGCCCACTTTTAACAAAGATTCTTATGAAAAAACAATCGACGAAGTTGTGGATAGTCCCGTTCCCATAGACTTGGATATGTTTGTTTACGACGGTGACTCCGTAAGTATTGCTCCCCAGTATTTCTCTCATTTACCGCTGCTAGTTAGGCAAGAATTCATTGCAGTGGTATTTTCTAGTGTTGTTTTTCTGAATAGAAAGCCATTTTGCCGGCTTTGTCTGTCCGCCTGCACTTTTTTCTGTCCGCCCTCAGATCTTAAAAATTACTGAGGCTAGAGGGCTGTAAACTGGCATGTTGATCATCCACCTTCCAATCATCAAACTTATCAAATTGCAGCCCTCTAGCCTCAGTAGTTTTACTTTATTTAAGGTTAAAGTTAGCCATAATCGTGCGTCTGGCAACGCTATAGGACAGGCCACCCCCTGGCCGTGGTTAAAGCTTCATGGGCCGCGGTTCATACAGCATTATACACTGCACAGAAAATTTGATTGCGCTGAAGAAACTTCGGCGCATTTTTGACTTGTTTCTTACTAGATTTGATATTGCATCAACTTGATTCCTCCCTCTCGGTCTCGTCTTTTAGCTTTCGTGCCAGACTCTCGATAGTCTGTCACTCTGGCGAGGGAACGTCCTCAAAACTAACTTGGCCTACATGTCTAATTCAGAGGGCATGACATCATATGGCCCTCGTTAAGTCTTAATGATATGCGCCTTTATCTGGTTAATTTTGAAACAGCTGAATTCATTGTTGGCAGTGTGCAATTTGAATTATGTGCCGGCCCGTACTTACCTTGAGTGACAATAATATCCCAACTAAAAGCGGTGAGTAGTTAGTTACCCTTATGGCAAATAATTAATCTCATAGTAGCGTGGAAGCAGGGAGATGGTCGCTTTTTTGATCGAGACACTTCCCGCGACTAAACATGAAATCAGACGAGTCAGCTCTGTATATTTTTAATTTCAATATCATAGTTGTAATAATAAGAAAGACCATAAAATCATGAGGAGGTACGTTCTCCATTGAATATTCTTTCTTTTCTTGTGAGGTGGGATTTCAATGATATTACTTTATATTCGGTTACAGAGTCCAGTTTCAGAGCAAAACACATAATCAACTTTTTAATTCAGCAATTACGACCTAGAAAAACATGAAGTTGGTTACTGAGAGAAAGAAATCAATGTCTTTTTTAGATTTCTACTACGTTACAGTCTCTCTCTCTCTCTCTCTCTCTCTCTCTCTCTCTCAGGGGTGCTGCCAGCCAGATTTCCAGACTTGAAAATTCTAATGAATTTAATGCACTGTCACTCATATTTATCGTAAATATTATTCAATTATGTTTTATATTATTAAAGACAAGCAATGCCACACTTCCGTAACTGAGAATTACGACAGCTTTCTAGTCTTCTTCTTCGTTTAACGTGCTTTTTCCCATTTTTCATATGGGGTAAGCACGATGCCTTCTTTTTGAAGGTCTTTGATTTGGCGTTGGGGTAGGCCGCAGCCTCGATCGGCTGCCCTGCCTGACATCGCTTAGACCCCGGTAGCACATGTGTATATGCATCGTGCCAAATCCCCAGCTCCTTTTCTCCTAGCAGCGAAGAGACGTGAGTGGTTAGGCCGACAGTTCGAGACGTGTAAGGCGTCTGTTATGTTTTTTCAGAAGATGTCGGAGTGGCTTTGTTTGTGTGTGTATTTGTCTGTAACACCCATTTGCTTTCAGCAAACCTATCCGTTGATTACATGCATAATCCCGGGGTGTCTACACGGATAGCAAAGTGTCCGCCCTCTGACCGGCTGCGGATTTGAACCCGTGACACAGACTTCATATGAAGTCCGAGTCCGCTGCTGTACCGACCGAGCCATCGAGGCTCCCTATTACGACAGCTTTCTAGTATCATTAATATTATTAAGAGCCAAGCTGCAACCCTGGTTGGAAAAGCAGAATCCTAAGCGTAAGGGTCCCAGTACTGAGTACAGCCCAGTTAAGAAAAGGAAAACCATGAAAGAGAAATAGCAAAGAAAGACAAATAGGACAAATAACAACAGATGTGATGAATAAAAAGAGTAAAATAACTGTGCCAAACAGCACAATATGAAGTGAGACTCATGTCGGCCCGCTCATCCAAGAAACATTTGTACCAGCTCTGAATTTCTGAACTTGAAACAATGCAGCTTCTTGATTAAGAAGATCATTCCACAGGTTGGCTGCAACAGCAATGAAAAATGAAACATGAAACATTTTTTCACAGTATATAAAATGAGCTAACTGGACGACGGTGGCAGAAATTATCAAGACCACGGATAAGAAATTTAATGGAACTCAATTTTTTGTCCAACAATTTAGGTCGCGAGTCAGCTGCTGAAGACTAAACAGGAAATAGTGATCAAAACATAGAAGAATAAAAGAATAAAACATTTCCTCAGGATAGGCAGGTCTCCAAAAATTTCGAAAGACTGTTCTTCTGTGCAACTGAAGAAGAGACACACCGGATGTTTCTCAAAATTGTATTTGTTACCAAGAACGACACCAAGAATTTTAAAAGAACTATGTTATTAAGGAAACATTGTCAATGGAAAGATATGGGTGGGTGGGGTTCTAGTGTCCTAGACCCGGTAAAATCATAATTTGAGTTTTGTTAGGGTTTAACTTCTTCCCCAGCAATTTCCGCCATGCATTGGCTTTAACTAGACGCCTTTTTCCTTCTCGGAGGAGTCGACCTAATTCACTTGCCTTAGACATTTCCAAGGAAGCTTCTGCCCCGAATTTCTTCTTGTAGCAAATTCCTTGAGTGCATGTTGCGGTTGCAGTCACCATGCTTTACCTTGGAAGTAGATCACCATTTATGAAGATGAGGAGAAATATAAAGAAGAAACTCTCGAGCGATGAGAATATTAGATAACCCTGTACACTGCCCAAGAAAAAAGTTCAGATCTGTAATGGAAAATCCTGCTGCTAACAAAATTACACCATGAATTAGGCTTTCTGCTGTACATAATTGATGGTTCATGGGAAGAAACCCAAAGATTCTCATACTTGAAACAACTTGACTTGAAAGTTCATTTTCTTCAAAATGATCTTTCATCGCTGAGCTTCATTTAATTTTTAGATTTTCCTTTAAGCCATTCTGTCTATAAATCTATAAAAGCTAGAACACGTTAGCCATAATCTCATTTTTCATCGTCCTTCAAATGACCCAGCCTTATTCTCACAGAAAAAGCCACATACTCAAGGTCCGGGGCCCAATTACATTGTTAGCTTGGGCTTTTTTTTTATGCTATTTTCAGATGGAAGTCAGACCACTTCTTGACAATTATATTCAAGAATTTCCCTGGTGGGAGTTTGAAAAAATCATGGTACCATATTCTTCGTCTCTTGCAAGGCAGTTTAGGACAATCTGGCCCCAAGAGAAGCTAGATATATTCTAACTGTGTTTGTCAATTGCAGACATGTATCCAGTCACTGTGTGAAAACTTGAAAAGCTTGTCATCTGCAATTAGTCATAATTCCAGAATGACTAAGTCCATTCTTTATTTTCAAGTTTTCACACACTGACTTGACCTATGTGTGCAAGTCATTGTGTGAAAACTTAAAAATCTTATCAACTGGATTAGTCATACTGCCAGAACCAGCACGTGAGAACCTTAATTTTCAATTGCTTTGACAGGAGTTTCAAAAATAGAAAAGGCACACCCTTAGACGGGTCCTTGTTCTCTTTTCTCTCTAACAGGGCGTTCTTTGGGGCCTTGCTGGGTGACCTAAATCCATAAGCGTTTGCATAGTGAATCTTCTGTCTCTCAGACTGACGTCACAGCTTACAAGGCCTCTAAAAGAATGGGCATCCTTATGACCAATAGATAAAGAAAAATTCAATACCCTGGCCGTAGTTAAAGTTAGAGACCATCAATTTAGTGAGCCAGGATCTGCTGAATGGATTTTAGAATACCTGTTTCAATATACAGAATGAACATTGGCTCATATTCTTTCTGCCCTCATTCATAAATACATCCAAAGTTGCTTACACTCTCAAAAGTTTAGGTTTCAGACCCATCTGTTAGGTGGTAACATTTTCTTATCACACTTATGAGAGTGGTGAGGCAACAGTAACAAAGTTATGGATTCAGTTATATACATAATCCTGGCTACCTTAATGCAGACTCAGTTATTGCAGAAATTAACATGGATGCAGTTTGACTTAGTGAACGAAGGTACAGTATAACAATGATTAGAGAAGGCCTGTGATATGGCCATTACCTTGTTGCCATTTCCCATGAGGAAGAAGAAAAGAATTTGTCAAAGGCTTATCAGAGATGAGGATCTGTCTGCTTACATCACTGAGAACAGTCAATAGAAATGCTACAGTTTGCTACAGCAGTGGATCTGGTCAGAAGTACTATAACGAGGCGGCGAGTGAGAGGCAGAGTCAAAATCTCTGACAAAAGTAGAATTTGACATTAGAAGAAAATGGAGGGGCGTATATATACAGTCAGATGTGTTTTCTCACACCTGAAGAATGGTTAATAATTCTGTAAGCAAATTAGGAAGAGGTTTCACATACATATAGTTAGAAAGAAAGCAATGCCTTATTTACATTAGTAATTACAGTTCTGGCAAGGACATAAAGTACCTTCTGAAAAAGGTATAAAAGATCGTTTGAATCAGGAGCGCTGGATCTGTGTTTCCTGAGAATCCCGGTGCGTCGTGTAGGTTTTTGTTTTGAAGCGAGGGTGCCCTGAGGGTCTCGGCGACAGCTCTGGACCTCACAGTACCATCACCTAATATACCAAGAATTTCACCTTTGAAAAAAATGAACCTGTAAGACATAATGGTGTTTTCCTTCTTTGGATATCCAAGTAGATTATCTGAACTCAGTACCCTTTTTTTATCCTTTTATCT
>NC_089747.1:25542500-25565000 GCF_040412425.1 Macrobrachium rosenbergii
TATAAAATGTTATCTTTCATTTAATTTTCTTGTGAGAATATTTTGGCAAGGTTTTTATTTTTATATCTGACTTTATTTCCCTCAGAGGTTGTGACGTTTGAGTACAGAACATAATTAGTGAAACAGTCATTTTACAGTTAACCCTTGTTCATATCAGCTTCCTAAATTCGGATTTCCTTGAATACAGTTGACGTCTGATTGGATGGAGATGCCAATTTCGAAATCAGATGAGGTACTATGAACATCCGATGAAATGAAAGGAACATACCGTGTAGTTTAGCATTAGCTGATGTGGTCTTTCAAATTACAAAATGCATTTCTTCCCTAACAAGATGAAGAGCAAGTACATGACATAAATTTTCCAAACACGAACTCATCAACCAAGTGAAAGTGCGGTATGTTGTCATATGCAATGACGAATGTTCTTCAGCATCTAGAACATAATTCCTAAAGCATATTTACCATTTTGTGTAGAGAGATCGTTATTCTACTCAAAACGACATTAATTTTGGTAGCGTCATTAGCTGTTCGCCAAGGAGAACCTTCTCGGTCGGTTGGTTAGATACTGGCGATCCACAACCACCACCAAGGAAGTCAAGCTTTCAGAGATTCAAGAACAACCGCCTCTTCCTTATTCAATGGAAAATGGGGGAAATGCAAATTCACCTGTAAAGTTTTGACCCTGCTTCTCAAACCGTGATTCTCTGTCCTCAGCATGACAGCGGTTACAGAAACCAGTCCCGGGATACAGTTTATATTCTGTGCCCGTAAACTAGGAATCTAATATAGGAATAATAAAATCACGGAACCAGGGCCTATAGCATCAGCCTTTATTTAATCACTTCTTTTCTTAATTGACGTGGCGTGCCATGGTTAACCTGGCACGCATAAACCATGGGAAAACATTTGTTGCTATATCATCTTTGTCATGTTAAAGGAGACTGTTTTCAGGAGAAGCACGTTTGCAAGTTTGCTTGATATTCTACTTCCTTCAAAGTTTGTTTATTTTCAGAATGTAACGGTTAAAGAAAACAGTCCGAAAGGAACAGTGGTTGAAGTCGAAATCGGCGCTTCTGATCTAGACACGACCGCATCGCTCAGTTTCGATATAGACTGGGAAAGCTCCACCGCCAGTAAGGACGGCGCGCCGGTTAACATAGAAAAAGTCAAGAAGTAAGTTTAACAAATAAACTTTGATCTTCCTGAGTGGTTTGAAAGGCAACACGTGATCAATGAATAACGCGAGATTTGTAAAGATCGCAAAATAAAAGGATGAAGTGATAACCCAAAAGATGGCATAAAAGATCAAGTATTCTAATTAGATCCAGATCTCATCATTCATTATCTAGATTTTTTCGCTTCTCGGACCACATTTACGGATTTGAAGACAAAAGTACTTATGAAAAATCTCACATTTTTGGGATAATATCTGCTGAAGGTTCACAATCCTCATCATTCCGAGTTGTAATCTGTTTTATTATCTTTTAAGTGTTTTGTTGCCTAAATTGTTGTATCTCTGATAGTGGACGACTTGTTCATTTTTGGATGACTTAGAAGAAATATTCATAATATTTAGTCTTTCGTGTCTTTGGTAATCATTTCCAGAAACAGTGTGAAAAAATATGACTTAGAAAATAGACTGGAGACAAATTAGTTCCAGTTTTCTGTAAAAGAAAACGATAGAGATGGCTTTGTCTGTCCGTCCGCACTTTTCATGTCCTCCCTCAGATCTTAAAAACTACTGAGGCTAGAGGGCTGCAAAATGGTATGTTGATCATCCACCCTCCAATCATCAAACATACCAAATTTCAGCCCTCTAGCCTCAATAGCTTTTATTTTATTTAAGATTAAAGTTAGCCAATGTCGTTCGTCTGGCACCACTATAGGTGCCAACAACACAGTCCACCACTGGACCATGGCTGAAAGTTTAATACAGCATTATACGCTTCACAGAAAACTCGATTGCGCCGAAAAAAACTTCCGCGCATTTATTTACTTTTTTTTTAAATTAGCAATAATTACAAGACAGCCACCACGGACAGTCAGAATGGCTTAATGTTTCTTAGAGTATTAGGTTAGTTCTAATGCTGTTCTTCATTGGAGGGGTGGGTAAAGCTCTTGGCTAGCACGCTGTTGGCCCAGTGCTCGACTCTCCGACCGGCCAATGAAGAATTAGAGGAATTTATTTCTGGCGATAGAAATTCATTTCTCGTCATAGTGTGGTTCGGATTCCACAATAAGCTGTAGGTCCCGTTGCTAGGTAACCAGTTGGTTCTTAGCCACGTAAAATAAATCTAACCCTTCGGGCCAGCCCTAGGAGAGCTGTTAATCAGCTCAGTGGTCTGGTTAAACTAAGATATACTTTTTTTTTCTGAAATGCTGTTTCCGCTACCAGAGAAAACTGCCGTCATTTCAAAATACCTGAGTTAATGTTGTACACAATTAACAGAGTGCTGGTTGGTGCGGATGGTTGGAGTTACTCCCTATTGTCATTAGAAATCAGCCCTGAATATAAGTATGCTAAGTAAGCTACTTTAAAGGCTTGCAAACGTACCCTACTTTTGTTAAAGTATGTTTCCCTTCATTCACTTAAATTTATCTACTCCGGTTCTATTCCTTGACCCAATGAATAGGCAGCCTATTCATTCCACTGGAGCTGTTGATGCGTGGCTAGGCAATGACCTAAATGGTGGAAAAGCTTTGTATGCCTAATAATTTCTGAACGAATCATTTTGGTCAGTAAGTTAGAATCATAAAACCAGAACTAGAAAATATTTTAAACTTGTGCTGTTAAACGATAAGTCCTCAGAATTCGCCAATGTACCCGATTCTCTTGTTGTCATCGTTCTCATTAATGGGATTTTCAGTTAACTCTTTTTTTTATCACGTAACCACTTAACCAAAGCAGAGGCTGATGGTAGTTAGTGCTCCTAGTTACATGGTCTACCAATGGAGCCTTTTTGGCTTAAAGTTGCGGATTCCACCGAATATTTAGTTGTTCAACATTAGATCTGCTAGTTTTCCCAAAGCAATTATACAAGCATTAAGGGGAATTGTTCTGGTGTAAATAAAGGTTTTTGCAATGTTTTGGTTCTGTGTGTGTGTGTGTGTGTGCGTTTACTGGCCATAATCCTGTTAGCTTCATTTACAAAATGAAAAATACAAATCAGAAGTTAAAAGTCTCGTGATTATTGTTATAGGAATTTCATATTAAGAGCAAAAACAACGCCACTGCTGGTGTTTTTTTTTTTTTCAAGAACGAGGTAAATCAACACAACATTCCCTATAATAAGTGAGATGGGAGGAGTTACGAATTACTATTTACAGCTTCGTCCTTTTGTTATCAAAGGCATTGATGTCACCTCCATCTTATTCTTAGGTAGGCCTATTTTCAGAAAAATCCCCCTGTCAATTCATATCATTAAATAAAGCGCACGAATTAATATCTCCCTCGTTTTACCAGGAGATATTTTCAGACGCATTAATTCTTAGGAGTTCGGGGCACCTGGAATTGTTGTGACAAGGAAGGTATACGAATTCCTGCATGATCTCCTACAAGCTCATGCTTGCAATCATTCACGGCGAACCTGTCACCTCATCAAGAAAATTTCACCCGATTTTCCCGAATCTCATCTCGTCACATTAACAATCTGGATTCTCGAATAAAAAAAAAGAGGGCAGACACCGGTGCAAGACTTTATATTCATGAAACTATTTAAGGTTCATACATTCTTCTGAACCATAGTAGAGATGTCAACGAAATTAAAAATTGATTTTGCAAAGTCACGTTCATTTAGAGATTGTTGTAAAATAATATATACATATATATATATATATATATATATATATATATATATATATATATATATATATATATATATATATATATATATCATATCGTGCAACTGAATTGCAGTAAAATATTTAGATCAGGCTTTTATTTTCGTGTTTTATTCAGTCTTCTTCCCTGAAGCCATAGGCACAGAGGGTATCCTGAACACGTAAATATTAAATCTGTCATAAACTAGCTTTGAGAAATAGCTGCTCTTCATAGTTAACCTTCTCTGCATGCTACAGTATGTTATGGCAAAAGATGCTGTATATACACATCAGATGATGAATATTTTACGAACAAATTAAGCATCCTCAGTTGTAAAGCAAACACAAATAAGGAGAAATATATCTGCTCACCTAATGTTAATCCTGAGAACAGTAGTTTAAGATCAAGAACTAAACAAGTAAAAGATGCGCCGAAGTTTTTTCGGAGCAATCAAGTTTTCTATACGGCGAATAATGCTGTATGAGCCGCGGCCCATGAAACTTTCAGCCACGGCCCGGTGGTGGCCTGAACTATATATAGCGCTGCCAGACGCAAGATCATGGCTACCTTTAACCTTAAATAAAATAAAAACTATTGAGGCTAGAGAGCTGCAGTTTGGTATGTTTGATGATTGGAGGGTGGATGATCAACATACCAATTTGCAGCCCTCTAGCCTCAGTGGTTTTTAAGATCTGAGGGCGGGCAGAAAAAGCGCGGACGGACAGACAGAGCCATCTCAATAGTTTTCGTCTACAGAAAAATAAAACTTAGAATAATTAAAAACTAGTACTAAAGAAATAACTTGAAACTCGAGCACTTGTCCCAGTTTAAGGAAACTGTTACAGAAAATAAGGTAAAGACAGATTAAATAACTGCAGTTAAGTTAATAAATCAAGTATGAAGGCGTATTTTGCACAATCCATACAGTATAATATTAAACAGAAGAGTAAAGACATTGCCTGCATCTTTAATAATAAGTAAGAACGATGGAAATGTAGGTTCGGTGTTTGCGGCCTCCGCAAACAACAACAGTTGGCCAGTTCCTCTATCGAAATGGAACGTTTAACTGGAACTGTGGCAAACAGTCTGCTTGGAAAAGATGATGAATTCATGACATGTAATGCAATTTTCTGAGGTAGCCTACAGTGTTGTGATATGGCACTCAGTTTGCTTTTGTTATTTTACTTTCCTCGGGCTCCACTCAGTCACTTTATTTCTGTATTTTTCATCAACGTAATGATAAAAGGAGAAATTAAGGCGGGGAGATACGTTTCTTGGAACACTAAATAGACAAAATAGAAATGTTCAGAACCCTAGACAAGGAAATGGCAGCAGTGGTACTAAACTCATTGATACTTGATATTATTTAGGCCATGGTGTTCCCAAATAGCCGAAATATGGTTGCCATCATAGGGCAGTCTCTGGATCAACGACATGTCATACCTTAAATAAAGTTTGCACTGGTAGTCATCACAGCAGAAAGACAGATTCTCCAGTATGTAGGCTAACGTTGCAGTGGTTGATCAGCTCAGTTCTATAACAATTGTAGTAAAGATATATGAATTTCTTCATCCCAAAGTCTTCTCTAGATATCTTCCTTTGTGGTGTTTGGAGGGGGCGGTTCCTGTAAACAGTATGATTTCGTTAATGTAATGGCAGTGAGCAGGTTTTATTTCATCTTTTTTTTTTTTATCAATTAAGGTGGTTTGTGGTGGAGGAACTCGCAAAAGGGGAAAACGCCTCAGCCGCTTTGAAGGTCGGCGCCGGAAACCCAGATCGGGAAGTAGCTGACACTTTACAACTCTCAATCAAGGTCACTGACAAAAACACTGAGGACGGATACTCTGATACAGACAGTAGTAAGTATCATTTGCTCTCATAGATCCACCGTTGCTTAGGAATGTTACACTGAAGTAATTGATTTACGGAAGTTACCGAACGGGGCAAAATATATTCTTCCACAAGAAAATTTTAATTTCTTGATTATTCTTGGTATTGCAAGGGGTTTGAGAATAACAATTTAATCTAGAATCCGTTTCACTGTAAACCTCCGTGACACTGAAAGATTTTCATGCAATAAAGCATTTGAGTAAGGGAAGATCCAGTTTGGGTCATAACTTAAATTAGACTCATCCTCCTAAAAGTATCAGCATTGAACTAAAATTAGCTGTCGTTATGACAAAGCTAAAGTTTCCTTGTGTCGAGTGGAATCAATATGGAGTGTGCGTAGAATTCTAAAACAACAGCTAATCTTAATTACTGATATATTTTGCAAACGAAGGTGCAGATGGACTCGTCTTAAAATAAAATCTGAATACTTCAATCACTCAGTTCTCATTCCAGATCTTCGAGGACTCGATTAATTTGAAGGACAATCTACCTCAGCTATAATGCCAAGGGCAAATACAGCTTCTATTCCTTTCAATTTGGGTGCTTAAGTCTCTCAAGTATTGAACTCACTCTAACTGTCTTGAAATATTGACAATTCTTCATATTACTGTTCTGATCTATTTCATACTTATTTCTCCACTATACACTGATGAGTGCTAAATATTTTGAACGTTAATAAGTATACACAACTTTCAGTTTTCATATACTCCATGACATGTGCGCTTTCTAGTTTTTATGCAGACATCAAAAGCAGTCTGCTAAAGAATATAGTAGTTTACAATAACTAAAGTTCTATGAAGAGAATAAAATGTAAAAATGTGCAGGAAATTTCATAACACATTACATATATATATATATATATATATATATATATATATATATATATATATATATATATATATATATATATATATATATATAGAGGATGCAGTAATGCCCTTTGTTTAAGTGGAACAAAATTAAAGCCTTTTGATTATCCTTTATTTTTTCGAACATGAATGTATTGCCACAGGTTAATGGATTAATATAATATATTAACAAAATTAATATAATGCTTATTCGGTTTAATAATGTTCAATACAAATGATATTTTCGGCTTTGCACCCTTCGGATGTTAAATTCAGCTGATAACAATCTTGCGGTTTTAGCACCATTTTTATTGTTTTGATAGTACAATGGAATTGCTTTTACTCTGTTCCTTTGTTAATCTCATGGTTGTATAAAATATCTGAAAAAATGAAGATTTACCAAATTAATTACAGAAAATAATAAATAAAATATACATTATAAGATATAAAATCAAAAAGGGCGTTACTTATGCCGCATTATTAAACCGAATAAGCATTATATTAATTTTGTGGCAATACATTCATGTTCGAAAAAATAAAGGATAATCAAAAAGTCTTTAATTTTGTTCCACTTAAACAAAG
Source organism: Macrobrachium rosenbergii (assembly GCF_040412425.1). Taxonomy (NCBI): domain Eukaryota; kingdom Metazoa; phylum Arthropoda; class Malacostraca; order Decapoda; family Palaemonidae; genus Macrobrachium; species Macrobrachium rosenbergii. Next base: position 25,549,641 of record NC_089747.1, read on the forward strand.
GGCGTTACTTATGCCGCACCCTGTATATATATATATATATATATATATATATATATATATATATATATATATATATATATATATATATATATATATATATATATATATATATACTGTATATATATATATATATATATATATATATATATATATATAGGCAATGCCACGAAGGAAAGAGAAACGACGGAGTGGTGCGAGGCCTTTTCAACTTCTTGTCTGTTTAGTAAAGGACAATAAGTCGAAAGGCCTAGCATCACTCCGTCAAAACAGCCGCTTTCCTTGTAGTATTGCTTTATTTTATATTCATCACATTCCATATTTTCGTGATTCAGATATATATATATATATATATATATATATATATATATATATATATATATATATATATATATATATATATATATATATATATGTATATATATCTGAATCAGGAAAATATGGAACGTGATGAATATATAAATAAAGGCAATGTCATGAAGGAAAGAGAAACGGCGGAGTGGTGCTAGGCCTTTCGACTTATTGTCCTTTACCTAGCAGACAATATATATATATATATATATATATATATATATATATATATATATATATATATATATACATAACGAATGTGTCTTCGTGTGTAGGAAGGATTTGCAGTGATATTCACGTTAATAAATGAAATATGAAAACATAGTTTTTAATTTCAAACAAGATTGATCGAAGTGATTCTTTCATTTTTCTCAACAACAGCAGTTAAGATTTAGATCATCAGCACAGAGTATCTTGTTTGTCTCTGTTCCATACTGACTTCAGCTGGGAACGTCCCTAAGTATCCTTAATACCCGCACCTAAAGAACTGATGTGCGTAACTCATGTTGTCTAGTATCAACTTCCAAAATTTGTTAAGGGTCAGTCAGTACCTGATGTCTTTCCTGCTTTTCGTTGTTAAACTAAGGAAATTACTGTCTTCGTAGCAGCAGAGTTGTCACACGCACTGATTTTCTTGTTTTGAAATGATGCTTGTATTCTTGGTTGGAGTGAAATCTTTCCTTTTGATAGAGCGTAGCCACTGCTCTCGCCTTTGTATTGCCTCGCGAAATTTAAAAACAGTCACTTTTTCCGATGTTATATGACATCATTGGCAACTGGAAGCACAACACTTATATGGCATTGTCACAGATATTTGGAACCTGTAGTTAATGCTCAAATATCCTTGATAATCACGCAAACAATTGTAGATTATCTGGCGACCTCACTCTGCAAGCCCCTGGAAGAAACTGATTTGTTTTGCCCACAAGCCTACTACAAGGCTACAACCTACTTGACCTGGGTTTCCAGGTAGGAAAATACCCGGGTATCCGGCGGGCTAATCCTAAAGGGCTCGGATTTACAGGGACCCGTGACATGGCCTTCTCTCTCGGTGGCCACTCTCTAGCTGACCTGTTCATTCTAGACCGCGATCTTTTTTAAAATGTCTAAGCCCGAAAATTTCCTGGGGCTATGTTCTCCCTCTAAGGCTATTAGCCATTAACCTACTCCAGGGTGGACAAGTGAACTCCACCCAAGCAGTGCACGGCCTCTGTGAGGATTTTTCCCTCCCTTGGCCACTTTGAATGAGAGGGCTGCTACCTTTCTGATAATTTCATGACGTAACTGCTCCCAAAGCTGTTACTTGGTCCCTTCTTTTGCTAGGTTGCAGGGGCACCTGCTACGGGACCTTACTAGTTGAGCGGCGAAGGAAAACAGCAACAGCACCATGGGTGATTCTAAAGGACTCCAAACCTCATTATCATAAAAAGTCGTTTACGTAAGAAGGTAGAACTATTCAGTCTGATTCCATGAGGAATCAAAATCAATAACGGCTGCGCCCGCAGCCAGACGAAAAGGCGGTCAAGATGGCTGGCTTGTTTGCCAAGGGAGAACGGGGAAATCAATTCCTTTTGAAACCAACGGTGTTTTTTCAATAACACAATTCCACATTTTTTACTTTAAAAAAGACAGACATTTTTGTTTGAAGGCAGGAGATGGCCCATTTCTGGGAAGCTTTATTCAGACATTTGTAATAAATTGCATGGGAAGTATTGCGAAATATATTTCTCCGTGATTATTATTATTATTATTATTATTATTATTATTATTATTATTATTATTATTATTATTATTCCAGAACGCCTCCTCGTCCAAATCCTCGATGAGAACGACACCAATCCTGAGTTTGTGGGAGATTACAGCGATCTGAAGGTGTTTGAGAATTCTGAGAATGGAACGAAAGTAGCTGTTGTGAACGCTAGCGATAAGGATGAAAACGACGCTGTCACATTCTCTATCAAGTAAGTAAAGTAGATTTGCTGTCTGGAATAAATGGTGAACGCCCATTTCGTCACTATATGCAGCTTAGCAACTGAATTCGCCTTATTGCAAAACTAGCTGTGAAGAACAATTGTTTGCATCACAGAAGGTTACACGAGTAAAACGCGCCAGATTTGACGATTGCGTAGTCATCACTGTAGACCTGAACACCAGTTAAGTATATTTGAAAGTGGACAGTTGCTTATGATAATCTGTACCGAAATCAACTTGAGTGAAAGGTTGCGGAATGCGCTAATATAAGATACAGTGTCAAAAATGGATAATATTAAAAATGACACAATTACCTTGAAATTAAAATACAATGAGCAATGGCACAGAAGAGGAACAAGCAAATAAAGGAACGACAAATCCAGTCATTCAAGTTGCGGTAAATTTAACGCAAATCGAGAGCACTAAATTGTTCAGGGTTATCAGGAATAGGAGCTGTTCAAGCAACAACCTCGGCAATGTGTGAAACCAAGTATTATCTGTTTTCTTGGGAAAAGGAGCACTAAAACAAAAAGTTAATCTAATATAAAATAGCCACTAGCAACGAAGATGTACGAAGACTGTGCAATCAACAGGGTTTTTAGTTTTCTGTAAAAGAAAACTATTTTGCCGGCTTTGTCTGTCCGTCCGTACTTCTTTCTGTCAGCTCTTTTTCTGTCCGCCCTCAGATCTTAAAAAATATTGGGGCTACGGGGCTGCAAACTGGTATGTTAATCATCCACCCTCCAATCATCAACCATACCAAATTTCAGCCCTCTAGCTTCAGTAGTTTTTATTTTATTCTATTTAAGTTAAAGTTAGCCATACTCGTGCTTCTAGCAACGATATAGGATAGACCACCGCCGGGCCGTGGCTGAAAGTTTCATGGGCCGCGGCTCATAAAGCATTACACCGAGACCACGGAAAGATAGATTTATTTTCGGTGACCTTGATTATATGCTATAGCGGCTGTACAGAAAACTCGGTTGCGCCGAAGAAACTTCGGCGCATATTTTTTTTTCTTTTTGTCTTTGCCTATGGAAGCTTATTTCTCAGGAAGTTATTTCAAAACGTTACTCACGGATCGAGATCTGTTACATAGTTCATGGATTAGTGTCGTATATAAAAGCCTTTCGTTTTCTTTGCTTCGCGTGTAGGTCACCTCATAATTATTGACCAAAAGAGAAGTAAGATTAAATAGAAGATAGATCTGGGCAATTCATGAATGAAAGCGTGAATGGATTCAAAATAAAGAGTTCTAGACCGAGCCAGTTAACGAGATAAGGCTTTATTACCTGCTAATTTTTATCAGTGTCCGTACACACAAACATACATATGTATGTATATATATATGTATGTATATATATATGTATATATATATAAATATATATATAAAAATATATATATATATATACATATATATACATACATATGTATGTTTGTGTGTACGGACACTGATAAAAATTAGCAGGTAATAAAGCCTTATCTCGTTAACTGGCTCGGTCTAGAACTTCTTTATTTTGAATCCATTCACGCTTTCCTTCATGAATTGCCCAGATCTATCTTTCTATTTAATCTTACTTTTTGGTCAATAAATGAGGTGACCTTTACACGCGGAGCAAAGAAAACAATAATCCATGAACCATATATATATATATATATATATATATATATATATATATATATATATATATATATATATATATATATGTATATTTATATATATATATATATATATATATATATATATATATATATATATATATATACACACGGTCCTGGTCGTTTCGGCCGTAAGTCACTTTAGGCCGTAACATCCAAAACAATGTAAGACGTTATGTTTATGGTATTTATCATTATTACATCCCCAAGGGGCTGGTACTAAAATAAGTTAAAGTTAGTTGTTATAAGTAGATAGTTTTTAAAACTTAAAAACTCGAGGAATTCCAATAATCATTTATCATCTAAAACTCAGGAAAGGTCGTGGAAGCTGAGCTAAATATTGTTTAACCGGATTCCGTAAACTGCGGTTACAAGGAACATCGTCATCGACGCTGAAAGTGTCATTAGCTATAAGCTATTTGCACTGTGAAATTTCTTGGTCAAATATAATAGCATGAAACATCATTCAGTCATACACACGTTACAACACTTTCACCTCTTACGTCGCCCACCAAAACGTGTATATGTACATAGTTCGCCTTCTTTGTTAAATTTGTGGTGTTGCAGAGGCGGATTTTTTATATATCCGCTCTAACTGTAAAGGGGGCGATAGGATAGAGTGAGGGTTCGATGACAAATCGGTTTAAACCCATAAGGGTCCCCCGGAAGGAAGATTAGGTTTGGAAGGGGGTGAAAGGAAGGTATAAGGGGAAGGAAAAGAGAATGGGACAGTCCTATTTGTCGTCTAGTCTACAATTTAGTGCATGTCGTGTGTTTGGAATGTATTTGTAAGTTATTAAGGTGTAGGAAAGGTACGGCAAAAGGCAAAAGGTGAGTCATTTGGATAGGCTCCAATATTAGAATCGTTCCCCCTCCCTCCTCCCGTACAGGGGGAGAAGGGAGGAGGACTCAAACCACGGGTCCACGGTGCTGTACAGTGGTACTGTGTATACCGCTTTTAGTTAGCAGAGTCGGTTTTTCAGGCTCTCTTCCCGAATAATATTAATTCAGTTTTCAGATCCGCTCTCTAAAACCAGGCATATGGCTTGGTTGCTGAGACACGAGGCAAACTGAGGTTTATGGCATATCTGTTAACTTGCTCATCCGAGACATCCTGTGGTTTCTTACCAGATCATCTTATTGCAGTATGAGCACCCAGTTAATCCATTAGTTGTCAGGGGTTAGGTGTAAGAAGCACGCTGGGTCTATTGTGCTAATGAGATGATCTTTAAGCTCTTTGAGACAGAACAAAGCCAGAACTGCAATGTTTGTATTTAGTCAGTTAGTGGTTTTATGTGCCAGTAGCCATAGCTGCTGTAGTTAGTTCATAAATTGCCAGGGTTGACAAAAAAAAGTATGCTGTGCTTATGGAGGTAATAGAGGACAAGCTTGCACTCTCGAAAGAGAGCAAAGCCAGAACTAAAGAACCATATTCAGTCACTGAGTGGTTCTTTTGATGGTAGGGTATGGGCATATTAAGTCTGTTAGTTTCCAGGGTGTTTATTAGAGAATGATCTCGGTCTATTAGGTCACTCCAGGGTCACCAGTGTGGGGAGAGGCATGCAAAGGATACCGAGAATTCTAGGTAAATACTGACATTCAAGGGATCTGGGCCTTCTGGATACACCATGCAGAAGTTGTAGGAGCAGATGGTCAACCAGGAACACAATCAGGACCGAGAGGCTGGTATTATGAGTGACCTATAAGCCAACACTAATAGGGCGCTCTGCGATTGACTGCTGAATCTGATGGCTTTCGGCAATGAAGCTTACACGTTAACAATAGAAACAGCCGCGTCACGTAGACAGCTCACTTAAACATAATTAGCGAAGTGTTCCTCATTCAGTTATACAGTCAGTTCAAACTCGTTTTTGCATAAAATTTGAATACTTTTATTTCTCTCCTAGTCCTAGCTTTTGCTGTACTTCACCTGCATGAACCAAGATTTTCATAATTCTGAATGCTTCTATTATTTATTAAGTATTATTGTAAAATGTGAAAATTTTCTATTTTGCATTTGTTGTTCACTGTAATATTAGAGGCATGTGATTGTCAGCATTTTCTATTCAACAAGGATCTTGAGTCTTTTGTGCGGCTATGTGATTATGCAATAAGTTGGTTGGTTTTAAGAAGCTGATTGTTGACAGTTTTTGATGTTGCAAAGTCATCTAAGAAAATTAGCCTATTCACTTTTGCAAAGCTGGGCATTTCATTATAATCTTTTTCTGATGCACTTTCAGAGACGACACTTACATCACCATAACACGACTGTCTGACTTCAGCGCAGAACTTATTGTGTCTGGAAAGACTGAAATAGATCGCGAGGAAAGAGAAACGGTACTAGTGATACTAACGATTGAGGATAAAGCTGGTCACCTAACAGAACAAACGGTAATTCAGATACTTTTTCTAGTTTTGATGGGCATGTGCTAATTAGCATTTCGGCTTGATGAGGCCGCAACATTCAGATTTATGTTTTACCCAGTTTTCCTTTTAGCAGCGGAAAGGTTAATAAAATGTTTTCCATTAAATTATTGTCACTCGAACATTATATGCATAATACCTCGGTCCCAGTTCTATCATTTGAGACTGCATTCCCTTTCACTGATACAATAAAACATTATGTTAGTACTGGATATTATCTCTGCTCCATCATGACTCCGTAAAATGTAAAAATCTTCTGACGAACATAAGTATGGTTATATTTTTTTCCATTGTACATTATACGGAATAAATATCACATTTATTGAATGGGAACGCTTTGAAACTCTTAATGATTTGTAATGATACAAAAACGCTGCTTCCCTGTTTATCCTTCTTTGGTGTTAAATGCCTGCTAATCACGCCTTTGTTTTGGGGCTACAGTTCAATGTGACTGTCCTTGACGAGAATGACAACCCGCCGATATTTCAAGACGACATCATCCTCACCAGCTTCACTCCGTATGATACGCCTGGAAACATCCTCATCACGTTCAAGGTAAGGCATGATATCAGTGTCACAGGACAAAAAGTCACCGTAAATAAAGTCACGGGAAAACTAAGTCGCCGGAAAAAAGTCACAATTTTGGCGGGGAGAATAAGTCACAGGAAAAAAGTCACGGTTTTGGCAAGGAGAAAAAGTCACAGGAAAAAAGTCACAATTTTGGCTAGAAGAATAAGTCACAGGAAAACAGTCACAATTTTGGCTGGGAGAATAAGTTACAGGAAAAAAGTCACAATTTTGGCTAGGAGAATGAGTCACAGGAAGAAAGTCACAATTTTGGCAAGGAGAAAAAGTCACAGGAAAAAGGTCACAATTTTAGCTGGGAGAATAAGTACAGGAAAAAAGTCACAATTTTGGCTAGGAAAAAAAGTCACAGGAAAAAAGAGTCACATTAATTTATGATGGCCGGTAATAAAGTCACAGGGGAAAATGTCACAGGAAAAAAGTCACAGTTTTGGCTAGGAGAAAAAGTCACAAGAAAAAAAGTCACAATTTTGGCTAGGGGTAAGGGTCACAGGGAAAAAAGTCACATTAATTTATGGTGACCGGTAATAAAGTAACAGGAAAAATTCACAATTTTGACTAGGAGAAAAAGTCACGGGAAAAAGTCACATTAGCTTATGGTGGCCGATAATAAAGTCACAGGAAAAAAGTCACAATTTTGGTTAGGAGAAAAAGTCGCAGGGGAAAAGTCACAATTTTAGCTAGGAGAAAAAGCCACGGGGAAAAAGTCACATTAATTTATGGGAAAAATGTCGCAGGAAAAAGTCACAATTTTGGCTAGGAGAAAAAGTCACAGTAAAAAAATCACAATTTTGGCTAGAAGAAAAAGTCACGGGAAAAAAGTCACAATTTTGGCTAAGAAAAAAGTCACAAGAAAAAGTCACATTAATTTATGGTGGCCGGTAATAAAGTCACAGGAAAAAGTCCCACAGAAAAAAAAGTCACAATTTTAGCTAGGAGAAAAACTCACAGAAGAAAAGTCACAATTTTGGCTAAGAAAAAAAGCCACGGGGAAAAAGTAACATTAATTTATGGTGGCCAGTAATAAAGTCACAGGGAAAAATTCACAATATTTCTTGGGGGTCATTATCTATAATATTTACAGTCTTTTGTTTATGTTATTACGGTAATCCCCAACGGGCTTGTACTGAACACGCCCCAAAGGTGGATACATACCGGGTTAGAACCCTTGGGGGTCACTATCTAGGAAAGATTAATGTAACTTTTTTTATGACATTTTTCCTGTCACTTTTTTACCTGTGATTTTTTACCTGAATTCATTTTATCACGGCATAAGGTTGTAATTAGGTCGTTACTGTCTGGCGTTCTCGTTAGATAATAATTCATTTCCACATTCCCTATAAATCAGCTGCTGATTTTGATACCATTTTGGTATCAGATTAGTTCCTTGTTGGGCGAGTCGATAGAGTTCTCGGCTAGCACTCTGCTAGGCCCGAGTTCGAGTCTCCGACCGGCCAATGAAGACTTAGAGGAATTTATTTCTGGTGATAGAAATTCATTTCTCGCTATAATGTGGTTTAGATTCCACAATAAACCGTAGGTCCCGTTGCTAGGTAACCAGTTGGTTCTTAGACACGTAAAATAAGTCTAATCCTTCGGGCGGCCAGCCCTGGGAGAGCTGTTAATCAGCTCCTCAGTGGTCTGGTTAAACTAAGGTGTATTTTTTGGTATCAGATTACTTCTTAGCGCATTACTTCATTGTGAACCATAATCCTGCATATGCTCTATTTATGATGAACCTTTCTTGGTCCATCAAATTCCTTTTTGCTGTCTCTAAACAACCTCATCTTGTACCGTTGTTCAGATGTATGCGTAGTTGAGTTTCAGTAGAAAATTATAATCTAATAATTTAACCTTTGTAGTTACATATATATATATATATATATATATATATATATATATATATATATATATATATATATATATATATATATATATATATATATATATATACATGTATGTATATAATATGTATGTATGTATGTATGTATGTATGTATGTATGTATGTATGTATGTATATATATACTGTATATATACATGTTATTAAATCACGAAAAGATTAAAAACGTGATGATTATACGAACAAAGTTACAGCCACAAAGGAAAAGTTAGATAATTGAGACGCTAAGTACTTTCGTCTTATTGCCAAGACATGGTCACAGCAACTAAAGATATACAGAGACAAGGGCATATATATGTATATACAGTATATATATATATATATATATATATATATATATATATATATATATATATATATATATATATATATATATATATATATATATATGATATAATGTGTGTCATAGTAAACCGAATATAATTATGATTCCGGTTATTGGTCCAGTGAATGGATGTGTACGTAAAAGCGGCCATAACATTTGAATAGTAATCAAACAAAACAGGAAACCGCATATATCATTCGAAGTGGAACTCAGTTTTGTAAGCTTTAGCTAAAGTTAAATTTAAAGTCCTCCTGGGCCTCTGTAGGGTCATAGGGCAGGCGCTGATCTCCTGAGCTTTAGTCCGTCCAAGTAAGAGAATTGGAACAAAGGGGAATCGTTCGAAGGAAATGGACTTAGGGGAGAATTTGAAGTGCTGTAGGACCATGTTTTTGTTTGCGCTTAAAACTGTACACGTGCTGTTAAAAAGTTAAGTATATCTTAGTTTAACCAGACCACTGAGCTGATTAACAGCTCTCCTAGAGAGGGCTGGCCCGAAGAATTAGACTTATTTTACGTGGCTAAGAACCAACTGGTTACCTAGCAACGGGACCTACAGCTTTTTGTGGAATCCGAACCACATTATGACGAGAAATGAATTTCTATCACCAGAAATAAATTCCTCTAATTCTTCATTGGCCGGTCGGGAAGTCGAACGCTGGGCCAACGGCGTGCTAGCCGAGAGATCTCCCCAGCCCTCCAATGAAGCCTTGTACACGTGCTGTACGTGTATCATAAGCACTTATTATAAATTTGGTAACTGCTTCACGACCTTAATTTTCTAGTTACCATTGATCTTAATAATAGTGGCTGCTATAGATTAATAAAGGAATTGTCATTGCATTTCCGATGATGAATAAACGGAATCAAACACATTAAACACCGTTTAAATCTGCAAATGTCGGCGAAGAAATTTTGTTCTAGTCGTTTTCTTTTGTTCTCTCTCGGCCTCTTGACACTTGGTATCAAGCTACTAGCGATGGCGGAAAGATGTACGACACTTTCATTTACTATTTTTATTTTCTGTACCTAAGCCTTACGTTCATTTTCACTTCCATATATTTCAAAATCGTTGTACATAGCACAGGAATGGAAAGCAAAGGCGCTATACGGGTTTTTATAAATCATAATTGTATTTTGTTCAGTTTTATCCATCTTTATCTCAAATTTGAGTCATTAACTCACCTTTCAAAACGGCTTTTAGTGTTATCATATAGCATCAAATGGAAATATCTTTCAAAATTAGATGGTAAAGTGTCTGTGCCTAACTTTTTGTTGACTATAAATTCCTTATTTTTCATTGTCAGCTGGAACGATAGACCATCGAGGCTAGATGTCAGGAACCCTTAATGCCGTGGAAGTTATGCACGTCAGTAATGTACTAAAACTCTCTTGATTTTCCAGGCAGATGATGCGGACCAGTCTGAGAATCTGAATTACATGCTAGAGAATGATTTTGAATGGCCAGATGGAGGATTTATTACACCTCCAGAAGTACCTTTCAGGTAAGAAAACTGTCTGCTTCCAGATGACGTTGATTCCTCATCTCTTATTTGTAGTTCCTCATTGGGCGAGTCGCTATCGTACCCGGCTAGCACTCTGCTGGGCCCGCGCTCGATTCTCCGGCCGGCCAATGAAGAATTAGAGGAATTTATTTCTGGTGATAGAAATTCATTTCTCAGTATAATGTGGTTCGCATTCCACAATAAGCTGTAGGTCCCGTTGCTAGGTAACCAATTGGTTCTTAGCCACGTAAAATAAGTCTAACCCTTCGGGCCAGCCCTAAGAGAGCTGTTAATCAGCTCAGTGGTCTGGTTAAGCCAAGGTATACTTAACTTATCTCTTATTTGTTTTGTGAAGAACTTCGCACTTTAGCGACGGTGGACAGCGATACCAGGGGCTGTACAGAGTAATGGCAGCGCGCGCAGCTATGGAAAGCTCCAAGAGCAGCTGCAAAATGAGAAAGTGTGGTCCTGGAATGAAATAATGAGAGAGGAAGTTCATTTTTTGGTGCTGAATCTGTTTCTAGGTAGGTTTGATAAATAAAAAAAAAAAAAGGGTGATTGTGCCGGTGATTTAAATGCAAAGAGATGGCGATTTTGTTTAGAATTTGTTATTAGAGCAAAGAGGAATGGGGAGTTTTGCTGTAATGCGTTTGGAAAGTTTTATTGATCGAAATGCTTGGTTTCCACCGTAGGATATTCATAAGCATACTTAGACATGAGAAATGGTGAGGCAAAGAGTTTGTTAGAGTAAGTGTTAGCACAGAGTAGATGGAAGAGCAATATGATGAGTGTAATGGTAAGGAAAAGACTTTCTGAATGTATATTTGATCATTGTTGATTACGGTTGGAGCAGATAGATGCAAATTTAAGATGGATAGGAAAGCGTGACGTGGCTGTAATAAGATTACAACGGATGAGTCTAATAAGAAGGAAGTAAAAAGGGCATATAAAAGGGAAATGGATGAAAAATGGGTTGAGAATAAAGACAATGGGTTACAGAAAGCAGATGAGGACAATGTGAAACTTGAATATGAAGTTTAGAAAGACAGAGAGAGCGAATGAAGACAGCAAATGTACATTGTTTCGTTTAATTATCAAGTCAGCATTGTTCATAATATTGGTATCGGAGATGTTACCAACCAACGGGTTAGGAATAGCCACTTTGGTATTTAGCAAATTTGCAGGATGCAAACAACCGAAATGACACTAGCGGATACGGTTGTTGGTGGGGGGTGGGGGCGGGGGCGGGCCGCACCTGCACTTGGCCCCCTCATGAAAAATAATGACAAAATAATAATGTTGAAGATTTAGATAATAACATAAATGAAAAATATAAAAATGGGGAAAATAAGAAATTCTAATATATATATATATATATATATATATATATATATATGTTATACCCCCTACAACAGATTCAGCATTTCGTGTAGAAATGTTTACGTAACGTGTCTTTGCGATCTATCGACAGGAAAGCATGGTGGTTTCGACCCTGGTACCTCTCCCTGACACTCAGCCCACACAGACCCTCCCCTCTCTCACTCGCTCCCTTCTCCCTAGGACTCCGCTCGCATTTTCCCCTCTCAGCAAATCTCTCTCTCTCTTCAGCACACTGATTCCTCTCTCTCTCTCTCTCGAACATACTCAAAAGAGAAATGGATCATCTAAGGAAACACAATCTTTCCTACAAAAATAGATTTATTAATCAAACCAACCCAACCAGTAATGAATGAACAAAGAAAAGGTTAAAATGCATAATAAATGAGTTATCAAGTCAAAATAATCTAACTCTGACTAAAAGTCTTATTATGGCTAAGCCTTTTAAACACAAAAACTCTCACATACTCCATATTAGACATCATAAGTCTAGTCTTAAGTCAACCACATGAGAAACACCGACATTGCAAAGGTTTGCATTGTCTTCTCCATAACCACACCAATTCCACAGATATCATCATAATGTCACCACAGTTTCACCACAGACATCTGTCGAAAGAATTAAGCACAATAGTAATCTCCCAAAATATACAAGTGCAAAACATAATAACGAAAGTCTAAAATGCATGATTAATAATGGTTAAGCAATACACAATAAAATATAATATTAAAGTGGCATGAATGGTTATGTTCAACTTTTCCACACAAGTTCATAAGTGTCTTGAAATATGGTAAAATCACAGTTCACAGTTCACACAGAAAAAGAAGAGTCTGAACTTTACCTTATTCTGCCAGTTTCTAAGAGATTGGAACACTCAAAGCTACGCCTGGACGATCTCGCCTAGCTTCGATAAATGAACGATCAGACTTACTTTTTACCAGAATTAGACACAAAATCTATATTTTCTAACGCACAAACTTATGTACTCGCATATCAACTCGGTCGTCTGTTTCACATACCAGAGCCAATATTGTGTGTTCATCCAGCCAAACAGCTGAAGTAAATTAAACTATTTGCTGAATGCAATGATTTTGACTGATCACTTGACCTAGTACCATCTTGTAACTATCTCTCTTTCATCACATCTTATAGTATGGCAGTTATGAATTGGATATATTTCTTAAAAAAAAAAAAAAAATATATATATATATATATATATATATATATATATATATATATATATATATATATATATATATATATATATATATATATATATATATATATATATATATATATATATATATACAGTATATCTTTTTTTTTCTGGATCCTGGCTAGTGCGAACCGATAACTGGTCTAGATGGAAAATCATTTCATGCATGTTTTTTTTTTTTTTATTCTTCCGTACATATACGGTAACGACGGAGAGTTCACACACAACTTTCTCATTAAGTTTCATTTCTTTTCTAAAACTCTTTCATTCTTCTGTTGAAATTACTTTTCACGCTATCCATAGGATTTCTATGTGGTTCTTTGTATGTATTTTAGATTCGTCTGCTTTCGTCATTCGTATATTCTCCTCATCTTTCAATTCACTGATGGCAACCCTAAATCTTTTCGGGACATTTGTAGTGTCTAGGCTTTTTCATGTCAAGGTAAACAATTCCCTTGATCATGCTCACATCTTCACTGACAATGTCACTGTACTTTTCCAAATTACGTAGTCCGGTTGCGGTTTCCACACTATTCGCTACTCCAGAGGAAAAAGCAGAATTTAACCCAACGTAGCCCAAGGCACACGTCGTGCTTCTATCAAGATGTCTGTTTGACAAGTGACGACACATTCATGATTGGCGTTGGTCGTCCACGATCTTCTCTGGATCAGCAGTTTTGTTTTATTTTCACGTTCTGTTTAAGCTTCTGATACACTTTTCTTCTTGTGCTCCCACACCAGACCTCTCGTAGGGGACCTTTCCACTCAGATGGTAGCCTACTGATGCTTCGAAATATCTTCATTTTCTCGCAAGTTCTTCACATAACTTTTTATTTTCCATTATCTTGCTGCTTTTTTGCTTTAACAGAAACGTGAAAATTGAAATATCCTGACTCTGTATTGGACAATGCATTAAAAGCGGCAAAAAATACATTCGACGTTAATAAAAGATAAACTATTGTACTGCCATTTTTTAATCATTTCAACGATATTCCCAATCTACTTAAGAATTTTAAAGCTAATGTAGCATTCAAGAAGAACAATAACGCAATGAAACGTAATCATAAAGAACTTACCCGACAGTACCAAACGAGGTGTATACAAGATTGCATGCAATTCTTGCGATAACTTTTATATCGGTCAAGCTGGAAAAACATTGGAGAAGAAAATAGAACAGCATAAAAGATGTGTAATAAATGCCCAGATGAACAGTGCAGTTTTTGCACACTAATGATAACAAGTAAATATGCACCGAAGTTTCTCCGGCGCAATCGAGTTTTCTGTACAGCCGCTACGGCGTATAGTCAATAGATCTATCTTTCGGTGGTCTCGGCATAATGCTGTATGAACCGCGGTCCATGAAACTTTAACCACGGCCCGGTGGTGGCCTATCCTATATCGTTGCCAGAAGCACGATTATGGCTAACTTTAACCTTAAATAAAATAAAAACTACTGTGGCTAGAGGGCTGCAATTTGGGATGTTTGATGATTGAAGGGTGGATGATCAACATACCAATTAGCAGCTCTCTAGCCTCAATAGTTTTTAAGATCCGAGGACGGACAGAAAAAGAGCGGACAGAAAAAAGTGCGGACAGAATAGAGTGCGGACGGACAGACAAAGCCGGCACAATAGCACAGATAGCTGATTCTAGTAATGCACTAGAAACATCACTGAGTCTAATTTTGTAAAAGAAAGTTTCAGTAAGAACCTGAACATTAGTCATGGCAGGTATAAACCTGATCCAAAAACCTCAAAAGAAATATGTAGCGAGTTGAATTTGAAGGAAGGTACTTGAAAGACGGGGAAAAGGCAGAGGGAGCTCTCCAAGAACTTGGAAAATTTGACCTGTCACTACTGGGGGTAGGACCCAGCCTACAAACACCTGTCAGGTGCAAATACTTGTTTTCCAACCGCTGGTATGTTCGTATGTACCGTCCAGCTAGCATATACATTATGAATTTCTACCACTTTGCATCAGTCCTCTGAAGATGGCTTAATTAGCAATAAAGCTGACACCGGCCAGGGTCTACAACTGTTTCATCTCTTTCC
>NC_089747.1:25567500-25777500 GCF_040412425.1 Macrobrachium rosenbergii
GTAGTTACAAGCCCCAGCATAATAAGCTTATTTTGGAGACTGTCCTTGAGTAAAAAACAAAGAAAATAGTATAAAGGTATTATAAATTTTACATTAAGTTCATTTCTCCACTAATGATACCAAAGGAAACCAACCCCTGAATATCTAACCTCTGGCCCCCACTGGGTCCCTCCAAAAAGGAGCTCCAGTAAATTTAGATAAGATTAAGCGTAATCCTAAGCTGCTATTTGGGACTGAGACTCAAAACAAGTTGCCAGAAAAACCAGATAAGTCTTACCTCAAACAGGAGCCCATCCCCAAACCCTACAATGCTGATAATTTGAGAAAGATCTGCCATCAGAGTAATAACATGGTTAAAATCAACATCTCTGAAGTCCAAACGTTATCAAATGGTGGACTTATGTGTCAGGTTCCGACCATAAGCTCTACACATGAATTCCAGTCCAGATCATGATAACTGTTACTGCTTATCAAAATAGGACATTTTCAAAAAGTAGAAATTAGTTTGCACACCTCGTATTGCCACTCAGAATTAAGGACTTTGGTGGGAGGGATACACAGCCATCATATCTTTCCTTTTCCAGTCCATAGTTCTCAAACTCAAGGTTGGCTGCTTCAGAGTATACTTGCTGAATGTGACTATGTAAAGAAAACTATAAATTTCTATATGGATGTGTACATTTTGACCCATAAGAAAGGCGTTTGGTGTCTAGATAGACAATGAAAGATTTCAGGTGATATATATTCTTTCACTAATACTACTCTTTCCTCTTACTGTTCTTTGAGGTCTGCATAAGGCGTCGATCTTGGGAAAGGTGTATGCGATTACTTCTGACTACGAAGTTGCTGTCAGCTATAATAATCCAGTATCCTATGTCAAATCTCTCGTAATACCAGTAAGTATTAACTTGAGTATCTGCCAACTCTAATGTTCATGATCTTTAATTTGAATTGATCATTTTGTAAATATGCACTTGGGAGTAATGATCATCAACTATAGTGGTACATCTTAAAGCTTACAAAACAACCCAAAAACTTGAAACCACTGTTATAACTTGCAGGCATTACTGGTTAATAACCCTTGCTGAAGGCTAAATATATGGTAAAATGGAATCTATTCTGGCAATAACTACGTGATCAAACAGATCCCTAAGAGGAACGTTTCTTCCAAGTCTTTTTGTTTTCTGTAAAAGAAACCAACTGAGATGGCTTTGTCTGTCCGTCTGCACTTTTTCTGTCAGCCCTCAGATCTTAAAAACTACTGAGGTTATAGGGTTGCAAATTGGTTTGTTGATCATCCACCCTCCAATCATCAAACATACCAAATTGCAGCACTCTAGCCTCCATAGTTTTTATTTTATTTATGGTTAAAGTTAGCCATAATCGTGCGTCTGGCAACGATATAGGACAGGCCACCCCCGGGCCGTGATTCAGGTTTCATGGGCCGCGGTTTATACAGCATTACACTGAGACCACCGAAAGATAGATCTATTTTCGGTGGCCTTGATTATACGCTGTACAGAAAACTCGATTGCGCCTAACAAACTAAAGGGCATTCTTTACTCGTTTTCATTAGTGCATACTGTGTGTGTGGTAAGGTTCATAACCGCCAGTGGCCAATGGCTTTATACCAGATGTGATTAAAACCATAAACGACATAAGGTTTATTTTTAACACAGGAGGTTATGATAGTTTCTGGCCAATCATACAAAGCAAAGCACTAGATGTTTACGTTGAACTGAAATCACTGTATCCTTTCTATCTGCACGAGATGGCTGGAGACTTGACTTGACATGACTTGACTTGGCTTTACTTGAATTGATTTGACTTGCCATGCCTTGACGTGACTTGACTTGACTTGCCTTGCCTTGCCTTGACTTGACTTGACTTGACTTGACTTGACTTGACTTGACTTGCCTTGTCCTGTCACGGCTTGCCTCACCAACCATGGGCTGTTACCCACAGGAACATCATAATTTATCAAAGGTTCTGGCACAAACACATGGACATATGAAAAAAGTAGAACATTAAAAAATCTTGGTCAGTTCAACCAACCTGGAAGTCTCTCAAACAAACACATTGTGTAAATCCTTTAAGAAAAATATCATAACTGACGTACCTCTAAGCATATTTTAAAAGTTTCATAACAATAAAGTAAATATAAGAGTTAATCTCTTCTCGAACTGCAAAATAGAAAATGTTACAAAGGAGAATTACACAAAAAAAAAAAATCTCTATCGCATAATTCATATTTTGACACCCCAACACAAGAAAAATTATTTCCTATTTTTTTTCCCAATTTAGTCTGCTGAGGTAATCAGTGCCAATGCTGAGCTTCCATGGAATGCTCTCCACTTGAAACTTGTTGCTCTGAATTGCTATGGTCCACCTCATGATCACTGGGCTTTCAATCTGACACCTTTGGATATCTGTATCATAAAATCCATCCAGAGCAGGTGTAGATGAAATTTCTTAACAGCAAATATTATTGCTAGCCATTCTTTTTCAATTAGGCAGTAGTTGCATTTATTCCCTTGAGTTTCCTACTTGCATAAGTAATTGGAAATATTCCAGTACCAAATGCCTACTGTAGTATGCCTCTCACCCCCAAACCTTCACTGAATGTGTCTGTCCTCATGATGAAAATATTATTGAGGTCTGGTACTTTGGTCAGTGTATTTCCTAAAGCCTGTTTCAACCAATGAATGCCTTTTTGTTAAGATCCCTTCCATGCAACCTGATTCAGTCGTCTTTTACTCATTCGGTTGGTCAAAGGCACTGCAAATTTGGGTACTGCATTCTTCTTTGCTAAATCCAGTGTAACACATGGAAAGTCCCACTTCCCTCTTGCTCTGAAATAGATCACTGAGTACCACAGTGTGTGTTTCATTTAATGCTGTATGAGTTAACAAGCCATCCATAAAATATTCACTGTTCTTGGCTCCAGCTAGCATCCTCATCACCCTGTTGAAACTGACACTGAGTCCATTAATCCAAAAGGCATCCTCCATTTGACATGATGAAATCTGTCTTTTCCTTTGATGCTTCTTCCATCGGGTTCTGCCAATATCAATTATTCAATCCACCTTGGTGAAAAATCTGTCATTACAAAGCTTCACCATCATAGACTGGAGATCTCCCATCATTTCATCGTCAAGCTTGGTAATGGAGATTAGTCAATGGTAATCCATTCAGAACCTGTTTGAGCCATCCTGTTTCCTTACATCACTACTGGCAAACAGCATGCAGAAACTGACCTTTCGGTGATTCCCATCCCAAGCATCTCATCACCCTCTTCTTGGATCAGTTTCTTAGTACCTAAGTAGCAAATAGTAAAGGGCACATTTTTGCTGACCGCCTGCTCTGTCATCACTGCAATGTGATATTCTCCCAACAGTCTTTCTTGGATTTTTGGTTAATACGTCTTAATAGTCTTCTAGTAACTGCAATACCTTCTTCTGCTGCTTGCTTAAGTCATTTCTAATGTTGACATCTCGGTTCATCTGTTCCTCCTTATGTAATCAAAGTTCTCACAAGCCGTCATCCAGCGTTACATGGTCCTCATCAGCTTCCACTGAGGTATCTCTCTCCTTTGGCGACAGCTGGTGCTGCCTCATTCACTTTTCTTTCATTGCAGGAAGACATGGGGTTTGCACGAATAGTCTTCAGTTCTGTGCCAACATCAACCTTATAGTCTAGCAGTTAAGCACCTCCTTCACATTGCATGGCCCTCTCCACTTCAACATCAGTTTGTTAGCTTCTTTTGGCAATAACACAACACTTTCCATCCAACCTTAAACTGACAATTTCAGGTCCTTTTGTCATAGTCATGTTTCTGTCATCCCTGTGCCACATACAACCTCTTCTTGCTAGTCGACATGTCTCTTTCAAGCTACTCCTCAGCTTCAACATGTCTTGATAGTGTCGCATACTTCGTCTTTGCAGTCTCTGGTCCATAATTCCTTTGTCCTTCAGTACAGTAGCTAGAACAGTGAAACTCCATACTTCTGGTTATGCAAACAAGATCACTGTGTCAGTTCCAGTCCCTTTGTCAACCCTGGCAGATCTTCAGTGTGGATTGCAGCATGCTGTTGATCCTCTCACACAGTCTGTTATATCTTGGATTATGAAGTGTTATGAACAGCTGCTTAGTGTTTCCAGATGGCTCACGCATTAGGCCATGTATGTTAGCCTATTTTCTTTTCTATTTTAACTTTTTCTTATACATCTAGTCACTTTCATAGACATAAAATTGGTTTGTTGTCATTTTTTCTATTTTTTTTTTAGATACAAAATATATTTAAAGAAGTATATGAGTTTCCGAGCATCATAGACAGTGCAGCAGAGGGTGAAGACAGCACGAAATCTATCGTCAAGATGCACTTTATTGATAAAGAGAAGAACGAGCCAGTTCAAGCTTCACGCATCATTGAGTAAGTGAATTGGAAACATTTCCAGATATAAGAATAGAGTATGGAATACATTTAAGAATTTGTGGAAAAGGTCTAGCTCATTTATTTCCGCTATAACGTGGCACTTAAATCTGTTTAAAGTTAACTTACACATGCCTAGTGCCTGACCAGGACAACTACAAGACCTTCTGCATATCAGACCCTTTGTAAATATTTAATGATTTTTGTTGTAAAAACTTGGGTGCAATATTGCTTTCCTATCTTTTACGTACTATAAAATGGCTATTTCCTTAGAAGAAAATCAAGGTTAATTCAAGTCCATCTACTAAAAGCCTTTATGGGCTTTGGGCCCCTGTCTCAATGGTCTGAATAACCGTTGATGATCAAGCCTTCGTTAACGTTATTAATGATGATATTATTGATGTTACTGTAGTAATGAAATTTTAACAAAAGAGGAAAGAAAGACTGCAATAATATCACTTAAAAATCATGCTTGGGATGCCAGCATTATTGGCATGTCTCATGACCTATAAATAGCCAAGTGAGAATACTGATAGTAAAATACAGAAGAAACCCGTAGTTAAATATATAAATAAGTAGACAAATAAATAAACATGGGCTTAGGAGACAAATACACTGTCTCTACGCCGAGGAGAACCTAGTACATAGTAGTGGACCCCATGCTGGAAGGATATGCCTCTAAATTGTGAATGACACTTTTTTGAGGCAATGGTAATCACTTTTTTCTACCCCTGGAGTATACTGGGTAATGAAAATATTACCATTCTCACTACCAGATAACCAGAACCACATTGTTTGCAGTCTCATACCTTGCATTGCGCTGCCAAAACAAATCATAGACATGATAACTCGATAAGTTTTAAAAACTGCTTCCAGTAATCTTGTATTCCTGCTGTGGATAACTTGGGAGGCTCTAGATAAGGACTCTCTTGTTTTTCAGAAACTATCGTCGATCAGTATTTTACAATAGATAGACATTAGGACAAAGCAGTCTTGTGAAATAACTTGAAATTCAAAATTGCCTAACTTTTTTAACTCTTTCATTTCAGGATGTCAAATGATTATTCAATCTCTCAAGCTCTTATTTCAAAGAATGAAGACTTGGGCCTTGATATCGAGAGTGTAGGAAATGTAACCCCAGATAAAGGAGGAGGAATCAATAATGTCCTCATCCTAGAGGTAAGTCCATCACTCGAAAAGGTAAATACGGTTTCATGCCATTTACATTGAGAATATCTCTATATTAGCAACGCAGGACGTTTAAGCGACAGTGCAGTCAAGATACTGAATTACTGACTGTACTGGATAGAGAATTTTACTGTTGCTGGTTCTCATTATTTTACTGTGGCCCTATAAACATTTGGATTACATCATTTTTACAATAGTGCTAAACATGAATAGCAATTTCTTATTTGGGATCATGTCAAGATTAGCGAACCCAACATCTCCATATCAAGAACAGCGAACCCAGCGATCCCCATGTAAGGAAAGGCCAACCCTTTCCGGTCCGATCTCCAGTTCCACATGAGGGCTAGTACTAAAAACGGCGAAACAGTGATTCATCTACACTGTTTCGCCGTGTTTAGTACAAACCCCCGGGTTGTCAAATGTATTTCCCCTTTGTTTAGTACTAGCCCCTGGGGGATCTAATGTCTGGTAGGCTACCGAAGTGTTCATGCTAGAACAGCGAACCCGATTATTCTCATGTAAAGAAAACGAACCCAATAATCTTTTTGTAATGAATAGCGAACCCTGCTGCGAGTGGGATCGCTAATCTTGGCATGATCCCTTATTGGTACACAGTCTCAGTGAGGTAACATTGGAACAATTTTTCAGAGTGTCATCCTTATGTTATAAACATTTTCTTACCATTTCCATCTCGAGCGAAAAACATTACTTTTCGTTCTTTTTTTTTTTTGTCATGAACCAATGCTCCTTCAGATAAGGTCAAAGAATCTGGCAGAATATTGCTTTATTTATCCAACGCCCACCCCCGCCCCCAAAACAAAAAAATTCCTCATTTTACTAACGGAACCCTTTCGCAAACTCTTCCAAATGATTTAGAAACAGAAAAGCCACGGAACACATTTACCTCAAGAGACGAAGAATGTGTTTTCCCATTCTGTCTTATCTAGAAAGACATGAGAAATTTGTACGTTAGTGTTCCAGGTGTTAGGACAAGATCATTGAGGCAGAAAATATGGAGCCAGAGAATAGCGCGCCATGGGCATGCCAGTTCCTCCTCACCGAACCAATTGTCATGGTACAGAACCAAACCTAGTACTGGAATAGTCCAGTGTTCTCATTACTGATGCCATTACTGGCAATTATGGCTCTGGATAAAAAAAAGTTAAGTATACCTTAGTTTAACCAGACCACTGAGCTGATTAACAGCTCTCCTAGGGCTGGCCCGAAGGATTAGACTTATTTTACGTGGCTAAGAACCAATTGGTTACCTAGCAACGGGACCTATATTCCGGGAGCTAGCAAGGAGTTATAACACATCTCGAGTACAAAAGGTTTGAATGTCATAATCGTTAGTATATCCCTAGGGAGGCACCAGTATGGCGATTCTTAAGTTCTGAATTTGGTGCGTTATATAGGGGCGCTCTGAACGCCCCCAAAATGAGCTTTGAATCGCATTCTGAGTACATTGACCAGACTGGTGTCAAAGTTACGGTTTGGAAGCTGATTACAAATAAAGTGTTCTTAAATACCAAATTTGGTGCAAAACCCATTTAAGAATGGCCTAAGATGGCGCTGTGGTTGTGAAGTTTATATCACATGTTGAGTACATGGCTCAAACTTGGGTAGTATTATCCACTAGAACCACAGATCAAGAATTGATAATTCTAAGTGATGAATTTGGTGCAAACCTTGTTTAAGAACGGCCTAAAGGCAGCGTTTCATTATGACTAATCTATGTCACGTCTTAAGTACATGAATGAAACTTGGACCGTGGAACCATACTTTGGACCTTACTGATCAAGAAAAGGTAGTTCTTAAATGATAATATTTGTGCAAAACTCATTTATTAAATTGACAATATATTCCGTCCCTACATTAAAACATCAAAACTAATCAGATATGAAGTATTACAAAATTTAAACTGTATTAGAAAATTTAGTCTCCAGCATATCTTCGTGAAAGATATCTTCTGCTGGGCATAGCTAACTAATGGTTGTGGATAATGTGGACAGACTTGGCTTGGCTTTGAAGAGTGTATTGTTTGGGATTCTGGAAGACCGAGTGAAAGATCATGGTAAACCAACAACCATAAATTCGTATATTATAGATGGACAATTCCTTCTGCACAGCATGCCAGAAACCTGCCCCAAACCTATGGGGGACTTGCAAGGAGCATTCTTTCTTCAGTGCTTCAAAGCCAAGCCAAGTCTGTCCATTATCTTTGATGACCATCCACAGCCATCCATAAAGGACTCTGAAAGAGATAGGAGAAAAGCTGACGGCAGAACTTTTTTGTCATCACTGGGCCTGAGCAGAGACGAGTTCCAAGAGACCTTAATGATGCTCTCAAGTCTAGGTCATTCAAAAACAGCTACCAGAGTTTCTCGCCAGTGAATGGCAAAGCATCCCTGCTATATAGACATTCTTGGTCAACATGAAGTAATTTAGATGTTCCAGGTGAGTGCTACCACTTCAAAGTTCAGGACAGAATGATACAACGAACAACTGTTCAGGATTTACACAACAACCATGAGGAGGCTGACACAAAAATCTGCCTTCATTCACTTCAATGACGATGCTAACAGCAACATTGTAGTCAGAGCATCCGACACAGATATAGCTGTGATACTCCTGTGCCATTGCAACAAGTTCCAGGGCAAACTTTGATGGATGTTGGAACTGCAGCAAATAACAACCGCCGGTTCATAAATCTGACTGCAATTCATCATGAACTTGGACCAGGGCTTTGCGCTGCATTGCCTGCTTTTCACGCCTTTTACTGGATCAGATTACACCTCTCATCCTTTGTGAAAAGGCAAAGTACGACCATTCAACTGCTTGAAAAACACCTGACTACCAGCATGCTTTCACAGATATGACATGGCTTGCACTTGTTTCTAATGCAACCAAAGCAACCCTCTTCCGATTCACTGCAGAAATCTATGGTGCAAAAAAATCTATAAGCCTTGGTGACCTCAGGTTTCAAAGTTCATGAAGACCTATGGACCGAAGAGAGGAAAGAATTTGCTTTCCAACTTGATTGGCATTGATGCCAGTGGGCTTGCACCATGTGAGGATGAGGTCAATGCCCACGTAAAGCGAGCATCATTCGCTGCAAAGATGTGGGCGGCTGCAGATAAACAAGATCTCGACCAGCACCCAACAGAAGAAAATGGCTGGCAATTACTAGATGGTGAGTACAAACCCATTTGGTTCTATGAAGAGCAGCTCCCAGAAAGTCTTGTCCCGGAAGAATCGAACTTCAAGAAATAGAGGAAGAGGCAGAAGTTGATATGCAGGTTGCATCATCTGATGAAGAGAATGGTTCTGATGAGGATGACTAGACTCGAACTAAGAAGGATCAGAAAATATTCATTAGGCTACATACACACAGTACTCATCACCAGATCAGCACAAATTATGACATACGTACTTTGGTAGAATTTATTTTATGTATATTTTCCACAACCATTAGTTAGCTATGCCCAGCAGAAGATATCTTTCACGAAGATATGCTGGAGACTAAATTTTCTAATACTGTTTAAATTTTGTAATACTTCGTATCTGATTAGTTTTGATGTTTTAATGGTGGGACGGAATATATTGTCAATTTAATAAAATGAGTTTTGCACAAATATTATCATTTAAGAACTACCTTTTCTTGATCAGTATGGTCCAAAGTATGGTTCCACGGTCCACCAAGTTTCATTCATGTACTTAAGACGTGACATAGATTAGCATAATGAAACGCTGCCTTTGGGCTGTTCTTAAACAAGGTTTGCACCAAATTCATCACTTAAGAATTATCAATTCTTGATCTGTAGGTTCTAGTGATAATACTACCAAGTTTGAGCCATGTACTAACATGATATAAACTTCACAATAGCGCCATCTTAGGCCATTCTTAAATGGTTTTGCACCAAATTTGGTATTTAAGAACACTTCATTTGTAATCAGGCTTCCAAACTGTAACTTTTGACACCAGTCTGGCCAATGTACCCAGAATGTGATTCAAAGTCATTTTGGGGGCGTTCAAGAAGCGCCTTATATAACGCACCAAATTCAGAACTTAAGAATTGCCATACTGGTGCCTCCTAGATATACTAACGATTATGACATTCAAACCTTTTGTACTCGAGATGTGTTATAACTCTTGCTAGCTCCTGACTACTACGGTTTATTGTGGAATCCGAACCATTATACCGAGAAATGAATTTATCACCAGAAATAAATTCCTCTAATTCTTCACTGGCCGGTTTGGATATGAATATATATGCAAATATATATATATATATATATATATATATATATATATATATATATATATATATATACATATATTATATGTATGTATGTATATATATATACTGTATATAAATATATATATTTATATATTTATATATATATATATATATATATATATATATATATATATATATATATATATATATATATATAATATATATATATATATATATACATTATATGTGTATGTATGTATATATATACTGTATATAAATATATATATTATATATGTATACATGTATATATATATATATATATATATATATATATATATATATATACAGTATATTTATATTTACATGTATATATATAGAAAGACGGTTGAAGGAAGAAGTACATCTCAGGTGGTCCTTAAAATACATTTATTTGCGACCTTTCAAAACCCAAAGTTTCATTTTCAAGCTAAAATGACAAAAACAACAATAAAATTAACGTTAAAAGCGCTAAAATACAAATATAAGATAATACATTATAAATAAAGAAATTAAAACTAGCTACAGCAGAACCACCCATCAAGAGAGGAAGGAAGGACGAAAGTCAGAAGGAAGCCAGTGTTGCCAACTCGATTTGACAGTAAAGCGCTAGAAGCGGATCGCAAAGGCACTAAAAAGGCACCAGACTTTCTAATTAATGCACTAGAAAAAGCGCCAAATAAAAACTAAACAGTAATTAATAAAGCTTATGCTGTACTTACGTGCACTGACCATCATTAAAAATTATATACGTGGTTCTGCTAAATTTAGAAGTCTTCTAACATCCCAATAAAGTCCTCATCTGCATCTTCATTTTCATAAGCTTCGAGACTTCCAATTTTCTTGACAATATCACTTGGAAGCTCACATTGCCCGCGCCTCTTCAATCCATATTTAATGGCAAGAATACTTTTTAATGTACAAATCCTCTTTCCTTCAAGGAACAAACCAGAAATGACAAAAGGCAACAGCTCACGTACGGTAAAGAGTTGTCGAGGAAGACTGCTAAGTGTTCAATTGAGGAACAAGTTGTTTAATAAGCAATGATTCCAGGATTGTCAGTAGTTTGCCATTCGGTGCCCGTCACAATATTTCAAAATCTTTGTGTTGGATATTATGCTTACATGTATTGGCGTGTTGTCTGATGCTGGAAAATTCAGGATTAACAAATTTGCTACCGGTACGGTAGCTAACACCTTTGTGAAAATGAATCCTGATCCTTAGTAACCTCTGTATTAGCCAAGGAGCGAGAGAGAGCCAGGTAGAAGACAGACACCTTGGCTTAATTTCAATTCCTCAGTCATCTCACTCAGAGAGGGGAATACAGCATTTCAATTCAAGTAGTGTTGTGATATATAACATATTCCACCTTTGACGAAGTATTGTAATTACACCATTTATAAAGCCGCAGACCACTGTCGCCATCGAACCCACTTTCACACGTTGTTTGACAAATTCTTAATCTTATTTAATATTAACCTATTTTTTCTTCAACAACTAAGATTGTCTCATGCTCAGAGATGTGTTGGATATTATATATGTAATCGCGAAAGAATTTTTAAATAAAAACTTAATTTTAAAATGTTACAAAATATAATCTAAAAGTCCCGGAGACGTAGGAAGCCTTTTTATCGCTGTTTCTTTTCCAATTATGTAAATTGGCCATCCTCTCTCTCTTTCTCTGGTTACCGTAATGGTCACTGATCCTAAAAGGACAAGTAAGCAGTACGTGGTTATAGAAAATTCAGAATCATAACACTAGTAGGCTACATCATCTGGTCTCATTGAGAGCAAGTTCCTCGTTGGATGAGTCGGTAGAGTTCTCGGCTAGCACTCTGCTAGGCTCGAGTTCGAGTCTCCGGCCGACCAGTGAGGAATTAGAGGAATTTATTTCTGGTGATAGAAATTCATTTCTCGCTATAATGTGGTTCGGATTCCAAATTAAGCTGTAGATCCCGTTGCTAGGTAACCAGTTGGTTCTTAGCCACGTAAAATAAGTCTAATCCTTCGGGCCAGCCCTAGGAGAGCTGTTAATCAGCTCAGGGGTCTGGTTAAACTAAGGTATACTTAACTTTTCTTCATTAAGAGCATTGTTAACCCACCCATCACTGACAGAGTAAGCGTAGTTCTTCCTACATATCTCGATTCTGTCTGTGACTTAGCTCCCAAGGAATAGTGAAGCTGATACTTAAAATCCTGCATTTTGTTGCTGGGTATTTTTTTCTCTTTACATAAACTTGCTAATGCTTCACTTCAATCCCAGTGTCGCATTACACACAAGGGTTAGTAATATTGTTTTTTAATGAATTCCATTAACAGTGGGCACCAGTTCTCAGTGCAATTCTGTGGTATTAAATTGTCATTGAAATTAAGTTATCTTATTTTTTTTTCCCCCAGATGCTTCTGGATTCATTTGATTTACCGCTTTTATTTTCAACTACAGATTGTCCTTGGTATTGTCAGTTTGGTACTTGGGTCACTTTTGCTCTTACTTCTCATCACCTATTTCATGAGGACCAGAAGGTAAGGGGTCTGTAGTGACCTCTTCAGGAGAGGCATCAGCTCCATGCATGCATTACTATTTCCTCGTAATAAGACATGAACTGTTAATATGATATATTCCCTTTTGTTAAAATTTCCTCTTCTGGTTTCTCAAATATCGGAATGACAGCAGTGCAATAAACGGCGACAGATTTCATTGAATTCGTAGCATCATATTACGCATTATCTTTCCATACCACCACAGCCTGGAGAGGAAGCTGAAGGTTGCCACAACCACCACTTTTGGTTCTGTGGCCTCTGACCTCAACCGAATGGACATGGGAGGCGGAGTTCCTGGCAGCAACAAATTTGCCGGCGAAGGGGCCAACCCTATGTACAACCTCTCAGATTCCTACCTAAGGAATGACGATGCAAGCAGGTACGTACAGTATGTGGGAGGCTAAGCTTTTCATAAATAGGATTGCACGTTAAGAACAGATTATTGCACTACAGATTGTTCAAAGACAGCATGGCATGTTGAAAAGTCAGAATTTCTTGTAATTATCGGCAATTATCATAGGCATATTCATGTATACATTTGTTTCAATGTGTGTATATAAGTATATGTATGTATTTATATATAAATGCATAATTTACACAAAAGACATAGTTGCACAAAGTCAAAATTCCTTTTGATTCTGCAGTATACAATGACAAAAGTTGTACCTGTAATGAGAAAGGAGTAATTCATATATGATTTTTTTGTGTATTTAATTGGGCATTATATGTTATTTATGGTGAACATTTTTATATGATGCCTAATTAAATAAATAACAAAATTATACGTGAAGTACTCCTTTTTCATCACGAGTACAATTTTTGGCGTTGTATACTGCAGAATCAAAAGGAATTTTGACTTTGTGCAACCATGTCTTTTGTGTAAATTATGCATTTATGTATATAAATGCATACATATATATACACACATATTCAAACAAATGCATACATGAATATACCTATGGTAATTGCTGATAATTAAAAAGAAATTCTGCGAAGAATTTTCAGTTTATGGATGGGTGCCATTGTGGATGAGTTGCCTTAAGGTATATTAGTTTATGAATCATACCACTACTGTATATATTGCATGAGATGCAGATACTGAGAGTGCGAGTCACTTTTTGTACGCAGAACTGTAACCAAAACATTATAACCTCAGTCAATGAATAAAAACAAGTATAAAAGAAACGAAATGCCATTTAGCCGTTTGCAAGAACACTCGTCAGTAGCCTAATGCCGTCTCATTGCTTATAGTAGATTGTTAAATAAGATGCCCTTCCCAGATCGTGTTTAGAGGATTATTAATACAATAATGATAGAAATTTGCAGGCAGAGACTACCAAGGAACATCTGTCAAAGGAAATCGAAGTACCAAGCATTATAAAGATAAACGGTCTATAATCAGTTTGTAAATAGTGTAGTCCATGAAAACTGCAGACAAACATAGAGCAGTCGGTCTAAATAAGAAAAATAAAATTCTGCAGAAAAATTATGATTTTGCTTCATGAAAGCCTATCGCTCTTTTGCAAAGGATGTCCAACTTAGGATTCGCTTAACTGGGAGATGTTTTACGCAGAAGTCTTGAAAGGACTTAAAAGATTGGTTGAGAGAAATGGAACAAAACAGTTGGCGTGAAAGTTAGGGGTGTTGTCACTTCAGCTGCTGCTGCAGGGCCAAGAGGAAAGTACACATTTTGGCTAGAAATAAGGAAATGTCAAAGCTATTACTTTAATGAAACGAGGCCGAGCCTATTGAGTCTTCCTCTTTGATGAATACAAGTTCTAAACTTAAGTTCTCGAAGATATCAGGCCACCAGGGACTTTCACGTTAATACAAATAATGATAATAGAGAGAAGAAAATTAGCTCTACATTCAGACGCCTTAAGATATGAATTTCAAAGGAAACTGAAACCGAGGGAAGCCTCGTAAGGTTGTCTTTTAACGTTACTAATGTACTCTTTCAATCAATAATTATTTAAACGTGATTTATCAAGGTCTGAGTTACGAAACCTGGAATTCTCTTGTCAAAACAGTTTCATTATCAATGATATCTCGATAGAGTACAATTAGGTGTAGAATTAGGCACAAGGAAAATAAACGTACGGATTTTCCTTGCCACAACTAAATTTTTATAAAATACTTTTTTGAGTGAGCGCAGCTCTGAAGTTCATCATTCAAAGTCTAGATGTTACAGTACTGAATTTGTCATTATACCTGACGGTTTAGATTATAATCGGAGATATGTTTTCCTGTTCTCCTCTAGTGTTGGCAGTGGTGATTCTGTCCTTGTAGGAGTTGAAGATAATCCTGACTTCAAAGGCTATTCAGCTGAGACTAACAAAGCCACTAAAGGTCAGAGCAACCCTGCTTTTAACCGTTCGATCGATGACATAGCTGCCCCTTCGCCATTCAGTGGGGGAACTCGAGCCAACCCCTTGATGGGTCTGGGTATGGACGGTAAAGGTAGGTGTTCAGTGCAATGGTTCTTTGTATTGTGTTAAGATAACCCTACGTCGCGCAGCGCTAAAAAGATACGTACAGCCCTTTGATTTAACATTGAGGTTACGGTGTTCCAAGGACTGAGATCCTGTTAGCATTAAAGCTTCAGATTTTAACTCATATCAGAACTCATGGGGGCAGATCAAGATTGCAAAGGTAAGAACGAAGGAGCCCGGTGTGTTTGTGGTGAACTGAAATAGTTCGATTTAGATATTAGAAAAGCAGTACCTGAACCTTGTTGTCCGAAAAAATTTTCTTTTTTCTTTTTTAAACTGAATAGCTCACCCAATACACTGCATAAGTTGCATTGATTAGATTGTCACAGAAGTTAATCTTTATGAAGAGAGTATCCTAAGCAGTTTCTATTCAAGCGACGGACTTGCTCGCGAGTTATGTTCAAGCTGCAAAAAGAGAAATACCTGCTGAATAGTATGTGGCACTAAAACAGTTTAAGTACTAACAAGCATCAAGAAAATGCAATTCAGTAGCAAACAGAAATTTGTTTTACTACTGAACTGTATTTTCTTCATGTTTATTTATATTTTAACTGTTTTAATGTGTGTTGTACTTCCAGTCTATTTTCATTTGACGTAAATACTTATTTTTTCCTATACTTTTCAGCATGTATCCCTCTTATTACAGTTTTCATAAGGGTAAACAAGACTTATTTTTACTTCATTATTATTGAAGGATGAGCACTATCATCACAAAGGCCTTATACTGAGCTATGAGTTTGTGATATGCATTCTATTTGTTGTAAGCTTATACTTCTATGCTAGCATGTCAGCTGTTGGAAAAAGCCATTTATTTTGTAAATTTTTTATTTATCCATTTATTTTCTTTAATTATTATTTTTTCATTGTTATTTTTTGTATTTTTATTTTCATTTATTGTATTTATTATTATTTTTAGGTATTTTACTTTATTTTCATTTTAATTTATATATTTTTATTAATTTTTATTTAGTTTTTATTTGTACATATTTGTAAAAATTCTAACTTCATTTCATATATCTTTATTTATTCCAGATTTTTTTTATTTATTGTTTTCAATTTTTTATTAATTCTTACTTTGTTGTAAGCTTACACTTATATGTTAGCATGTCAACTGTTGGAAAAAAGTCATCTTTTGTCAGTCTGCCTTTAGACAACAGAATACAAGACATGATCATCAAAACCACAGTAACATAGAGGTTTTCTTCGAAGTGATCTTGTGCTTTCGAAGTCGACCGATACCCAGCAACTGTTCTTGTCACTATCTCATAATCCTTGGCATCTATTTTTCCAGGAAGTGGCGACCTTGCGGACGCTTTGCGGAATCATGATTTATTCATAAGACGTCGTTCTGTGGGAAGCGAAACAGACTCTGGCAACTCGGAGATTTATTTACCAAATATTTATTTTAAGTTTTTTATTTAAAAGAAAACTATTGAGATGGCTTTTTGTCTTCCGTCCGCATTTTTTTTTTTTATCCGCACTTTTTTTGTCCGAGATTTAGATTTTTGTAAATTTATTTATTTAGGGGTATTCAAATTGGATTTGATTTTATTAAAATTAATTTTCATCAACTTATTTATTATTTATTTATTTAGTTTTGCATTATTTATTGATTTTTATTTATTTATTAATTTTAATTTTTTATTTCTGATTTATTTATTTTTATTTATTTATTTATGGCCATTTGATTTATTTATTTATTTTTATTTATTTATTATTTTAGACCACCGAAAGATAGACCTAATTGTTTATGGATTTGATTTTACTTTAAAGAATTTATTAAAAGATTTATTTCTTTGGGTTTTACTTATTTATTTATTTATTTTTACGTATTTATTTGTGGTTAACAAAAGAAATTCCACTTTATTTTTATGGAATTAACATTGCTTTGGTGAGAGTTTATTTTTACGTAGACAAAAGTTCCCTATTGTGAACGATCAATGTCAACTCTAATAGCAGTCCTTTACTTGGAAAAAATTATTTTTATTTGAAAGAGCCAATTTTAAATAAATGGTTAGATTTATTTTTATTAAAGAGGTCTTTTATTGGGCAGTTTTATTTATTTATGTTAGTTTGATTTATTTAATATTACATTTATTTATTTTTATTTATATTTAGTTTTAAAAATAGTAGGCTATATTTATTTATTTTTTTATTTATCATCATCATCAACCGATGAAATATGAATATTTAATTATTTTTATTTTTTATTCCAATTTGTTATTTTTATATACAGTGATTTGCTTTAATATTTAAATATTTATTTATTTATTTTTATTTAATTATTTTTATTTTTATTTATTTTAATTTTTTGATTTTTATTTATTTATTTATATTTATTTTTTTATTTGAAATTTATTTTTCGAATTATTTATATTTATTTATTTAAAATTTATTTTTTATTGTATTTATTAACTTTATTTATGAATGTTATTAAAATTTATTTATTTTTATTTTGACAGAATTCTTATTAATTATTTATTTTTAATTAACATTTTATTATAGTATTTTATTTACTTTATTTAATTATTAAAATTTATTTATTTTCTAAATTTTTTTCTGATTTTAATAATTTATTTAGGTTATTTATTTAATACAATTTTGATAATTATTTATTTCAGTGATATGGGCATGAAAATGCTTTATTTAAATCTTTTTATTTAGAAATTTTGGATTTAATTTGGATTTTTTATTTATTTATTTTTATTTTGCCCCATTTTTTTTTTATTATTCATTTATAATATTGATTTTTTAGATTAAAATATTTAAATGCCGATAAACATTTTATTTAAAAATTTGTTAAAGAATTATATATTTGTAATTATTTAATTTTTAAAATTTGTGGGATTTATTTTTATTTTTGATTTGTTAAAATTTATTTACAGCAAAACTTTATTTATAGCACATTTACATATACGTTTTATTTACATATATTTGAGTTATTTATTATTTTGATTGTAATTTATTTTGGGCCTTTTATCCGCTTCTATTTATTTATATTTTTATTTGGTATTGAAGGAATATTTATATAAAATTTATAAATATATTTTGTATTTCATTATTTACGAGAATTCGTGATTTTATGGTTATTTTTAATTACTTAGTTATTTTTATTTGAACAGTCCCATTACTTTTTTAAAATTTATTTACATTTTATTTTTTTTGAGTAGTATTTACAGTTAAACTTATTTATTTTAACTGATTTATTCATGATAGTGATTTTGTTTTTATTTGTTTATTTTTTATAATAAATTTAAAGGGGCATGTCATCCCCAACCTTTTAGAGATTTTATTTAGGTATTTATTTTTGCTTATTTCCAAGAAAAGAATTTATGATAATTCATTTATTTTAAAGTGATTTATTCCGTTCTATGTAATTTTTTTTTTAGTTTTTTTTTTTTTTATTTATTTAGTGTTTTTTTTTATTTATTTATTTATTTTTGTTTAATTATGAGAAAGGGCTATTTATTTTTTCTGAACCTATTTATTTTATAACTTTAACTAGAATGTATCTATTTTATTTCCAAAATTTTATTTTTTTTAGGTTTATTTATTTCCTGATATAATTTTTTTATTTTCCGGAAATATTTTATTAATTTTATTAATTTCGAGAACCACTGCTTTAGCTTTTGGATTTGTCTTTAGATTTCCTTTTTTAAACTTAGTTTTACCAATTTATTTAAAATATTTATTTTATTAACAGCGCTCCTTTAGGCTTATTTATTTAGATTTATTTACGTGGCTATTTAACCATTTTTATTACCTTTATTTAACTTATTTTTTATCCAATTTTTATTTATTTATTTTTGATTTTCCTATTTTTAAACATTTAATATTTTTAAGAATTTATAATTTTAACGCTGTTTATATTTTTAATTATTTATTTATATTTATTTATCCCCTTATTTTTTGAACTTTATGGAATTTTAGTGATTTATTTATTTTTATTTTCATTTACTATTTGTTTATATTTTAACCATTTTTTTCCCCATTCCAAACGAATTGATTATTTGCAATTTATTTGCATTTATTTATTTATTTATTCCATACCATTATTTATTTAGACTTATATAAATTGACCAAAAACATTCCTTTATTTATTATTAATTTTTAGTTTTTTTATTCTTTAGATGGATTTGGTGGGTTTTTAATGGACTTTTACATATTTATTTTTAAAATTTACGGTAAAAGACAACAGCTTTCGATATTTGATTTATTTATTTTTGAAAGCACGATTCTTCTTTAGGGGTATTTTGTTTATTTTTTTATTTAA
The DNA here is from genome assembly GCF_040412425.1 of Macrobrachium rosenbergii. NCBI lineage: Eukaryota > Metazoa > Arthropoda > Malacostraca > Decapoda > Palaemonidae > Macrobrachium > Macrobrachium rosenbergii. The sequence goes on from NC_089747.1 coordinate 25,586,705, forward strand.
ATATTTTTTGTCTGGAAGGACATTTTCAATTTTTAGCCTAACAAATTTATTAAACAGATAATGCTCAGGTGTCAATATCGTTTACATTAGAAGAGACGCCAGTATTTCTTTAATTTTAAATAATTTTTTATTTTATTTGTTAATAAACTAAGAATTATCCCAAAAATTCTACCCAATTTAATCTTACTATATTCCAATTGATATTTATTTAACAATTTATTTTTATTATGATGGGTTTATTTATCATTTCGCAATTCCAAATTATGAAAAAAATGGTTCATATACACTGCAATAGTCTTAAATACATTTATATGAATTTATTATTTTTAGGAGCCGGCAAAATTAATTACTTAAACAGAAATTTATAAATAAACATTTGGAATTAAATTGTTTTTTTTTTTTTGATCAATAATTTACTTTATTGAAGATTTGACCATTTATTTAAGAGAATTATTTATTAGATATATAAGATATAAAAAAATATATTATATTTTAAATATTCAATTATATAGATATATTTATTTATTTTATATATTTATATACGTCTATAATGATAACATCATTTATTTTATCTTTTAGTACAGTGAAAGGGTTTATTGACAATTTTTATTTAAATTTGACATATACATTATTATTTAAACTTATCTTTTTTGCAAACAAAAAATTTCAGTTGTCAAGATCCATAATTATTTATTTGTTATATTGCAAATATTATATTTATTGAAACGGGCATAATAGTATATTTAATCACAAAATGAGTTAAAGCTGAGATGCCACAAGAACTGAAATATGGAAAGTGTTTAGAAGGAGGGTGGAAAACAGAGTTAGAATACTTTATTTTTAATTTTTAGATAAATTTAACATTGAAAGCCCAGGTTTGAACTTGATTTACCTCTTTATTTTACAGTATTGAAAGACTTCATTTATTTATAATTACGATATTTTTGAACTTTGTAACATAAGAGATGACCTCAATTTGGCATTTATAGCATAATTTCTTTTTGAGAATAATTATTTATTGCCATTATATTTAAAAATAGTAAATTTATTTGTGGGTATGACATATTTATTAATTAAAATGTCATCGATAATCTCAAACAAACGAATATTTTTATTTGCTTTATTTATGTTTAGCCAAGCGATCAATATATTAATAATGATGGGCGCGTAAATATTTATATATAAAATTTTGTGACATAATTTTCACATTATATTTATTTGGATTAATTGATTTAACTATATTTTTATGAATTTTATTTATTATTTATTTAATTTAGGAAAAAAAGATTTATACTTTTTCACAAATATATAAGATTTATCAGGTTATTTATGATTATTTATTTTTGAGATTTATTTTATTTTGTCTACTAAACCCATGCATATTTATATAATTATATTTATTTCTTGTGTTTATTTCGTTATCCATGCAAGAAAGCAGGATTCCAATTGAAAATCTTTATAATTATCCCGGCAATTGACAAGATTCACTAAACATATTGAAATTTTGAAATAAAATAAATATATTTGATGTTTCCATTTATTTATATTTATGAATATACACACATAATAATGACTAAAATAAAGAGCCATTAGGAACATTGAAAACATAAAATGAAAAGAAATGTCAATTTATTTAAACAATCTACAGTATGTTAAACTGAAATTATTTAAGAATATTTTATTGAAAATTTTCTTAACATAGGATACACACGCCAATACTAAATATCCACAAAATTGTTTATAATAACATGTATAAGCAAGCCTTTTAATTGATACTATTTTGAATCCCTTTTATGGAAATCTTTAGAGTATTTTTATTTTAAAAAGAAAACTAATGATAATTTAGATATGGTGATGACATTTCAAAAAAAATTTTACCTATTCCCATTAGAATTTATTTATTTTTAGCCAAATAAATGAATTCATCATTCAATTGGTTAATCGAACGAAATTTGATGGACTTTTAATTTTTTCTTTAAAAAACATTTAAACGCATTTTTTATAGTTTAAGAACGATTTTTATTAACATAAACATTGGCATCCATAATTTTATTTATTGACATCCCAAAATATAATTTAATATGAGAGCATATGTTAATAAAATACACATGAATTAAAAATTTCTATATTATACGTAAATATTTGAAAGTTCGATTAATTATTTAAAATTAGATGACAAACAAATTTGAATGTTTAGAGATTTAGATTGATGGAAATTAGACAGACCTTTATTTGCACTAACACTATTTATCTTTAATATAAAAAAAAACTGAGAATTTATATTTTATATAAACATTCCATTATGCTAAAAACCCCTTCAAATATGAATTGGTATTTTGGTAAAATGTAATATATAAGGTTATTTTTTTATTTTTATAGTTAAATCCATTAGTTACATATATAAATTTGGATATAAATTTCTCTTTTTATTTTAAAAATGGCAGGTGGCTATTTCAATTTTTATTCAGACTTTTAAAGCCAAGAAGGAAAGAAAACAACTGTTTAATTTTAGAGTAGAATCTAGAAAAAAATTATTTTGGGTTTTTTAAAATGACTTTTCAAAAATTATTCATTTAGAGAGAGAGAATCCATTCTTTTATTTGATTGCCCAGATTTTTTAAAATAAATGACGAAGGCCATTTATGGCTATTTCTTCCTATGCAGATTCCTTTTTTGTTTTGAACTGGTAAATTTGTTTTGAGATGTGTACTTTAGTTTACTTTATTTCTTTCTCAAATTTGTTAGAGTAGTCTAGCAAAAATTCCTTGATTTTTTAATCCACAGAAATCATTCTTCAGATATAATTTATTTAGACCTTTAAGCCTAATAAACCATTTATTTATAGAATAATATATATTTGCTGAACCGACTTGTCCCGTCAAAGATTAAACTGTCTTCCCCATATTTATTTTTTAACTTCACCCACCAATTTGAGATTTATTTATTTAGAAAGAGAGATTACTTATTTCTAAGCCACTAGAATATTTATTTATTTTATTTCATTTATTTACAGACAAATTATTATATTTTAGTTTTATCGTGTAAATAGGTCTTTCTCTTATTTATGAAATTTTATTTTTAGAAAATAAACTAAAAAATATATTTATCAATTTTGTACATTCTTATGTCATTTGCTAGTTTATTTTAACATATTTAAATTGCAATTTTTAAGACATACATCTATAAATAAAGATAAAAGCCCAGCAGGCCGTTTGTTTTCCATCAAATTTAAAATCAATATAATTTAAATATTTTATATGTTGCACATGACATTTTATAGAGAAATTCAACAAAACCACCATTGTTTATTCATGTTCATCAGGATTTTATTTTATCAAGGAAAATCAATATTAAAAACAGAGGTGAGTCAATGAAGACCTAAAGTTTTTAACAACAATAAAATCAAAGATATTTGTTTTTAAATAAAAATTTTAGAACTAAAATTTATAAGAAAAATTTAACTTTGAAGGTCGCAATAAAAAGGTTCTAAATTATAATTTATGAACAAGATTTATTTATACATTTTTATCATAAATTTTATTATTTATCCTATTTTGTATTTAAAAAATGCAACATTTAACGATCCATACCTTAAAAATTGAACGATATTGCTTCATCCGTAATAGGTTACGCAATTTACAATTTAAGAAATTTTTTAAATGGAGGTTTTTTGTTTAACAAACTGATTTTTTTTTTACTTTTTATGGCAAGTTGGTCAGGGAAAAATTTGATTTTTATTTACGATATTTATTTCGCTTTTTTATTTTTGGATTTTTGATATAAAGCAATTCTTTTGATTATATTTATGGAAGATTTTAATTTAATTTTTTATTTTACTTTACAAACATTGATAAAGAAAATTAGAACCCATGATGAAAAGGACAAAAGAGAGAGAGAGAGAGAGAGAAGAAGACAGAGAAGAAAAGATTTAATTTATCATTGTTAAAAAATAAAACTTCATTTTTATCGATTTTAGGTTTTAGATTTAATATTTTTTTTTTCCATTTATTGTCGTTGAAATAGGTCATTTTTAATCAATTTAAATATTTTAATATATATTATAGATTATTTTTATCTTGAATATATATTTTTATTTATATATTTTATTATTGTCAAAGATTAAACTTTATTGTATTTATTTTTATTTATATTAATTGATTAATTTATTTATTTTATTTATTTATTAATTTTTAATTTTATTTGATGCATTAAAAAATTTATATATAAAGAATATAAAATATTTATATATTATATTAATCTAAATATATATATATGTTTTTATAGCATTGTGTATCATATAATTTATATAGAAATATATAAAGATTTCATATTTAGGTTAGTTACTTTTAAATGTTGAATGTCTAAGCCATTAAAAATATGCTGAATTACTTTAATTATTAAAGATGAAATATAATATTCATTCATCTTCCAGGATTTTGACAGTTATCGGCTTTACTTTTTATACAGATACAATTATTTCTATTTATCAATACTGTACACTATTTTATTTATATTTATAGATATATTTTTATTTATAGATTTATTTTATTTATTTATGTATGTATGTTATATTATGGCAAATATATTAATTTATTTATATACATTTATATATATACTATATATATATATTGAAATATTTATATTTATTTATTTATATATATATATATATTATAATAAGTGCTATATGTATATTTATATATATATATAATATACTATATATAACATATTTTATTATATATTTTTAACTAGTAATAAATTCAGATTTATTTTTACAATTTATTATTGTTATTTATTAATTAATTTATTTTTATAAGAAATTTTATTATAATATAAATAATAAAAATTGAAATATGATATATTTTATATATTTATTTATATATTTTTCACAAAACTGATTTATTGTTTAAAAATCACTTATTTTTATTTATTTATTTTTAAAAATTTATCTATTTTTTGTCATGTTTTTATGTTTTTTATATATAGGTTTATTGATATTTTTATTTAACGCCAGATTATATTTATATTATTTGGTTTAAGATTTTTTTTATTTTTTTTTTTTTATAATTTCTAATTTATTATATAATAATTTTAATAATTTATAATATTTATGCATAATTATTATATATATCTATTTATTTGGACTAATATATTTATATATATATATAAGCTGAATATTGATATATATTTATATATATATATATATATAATATATATATTTTTATATATTTATTTCAGAAAAAGATGGCTGCTATGATTTTAAAGGACACATATATGCATTTCATAGCTTCAATGCTTTAAGATGTGATGAAAGAATTTATGGAGTCAGATGGAAGTAGGTCGAGAGACTCGAGTAAAATCTTTGTATTCAACAAATAGTTTGATTCCTCAGCAATATTGACAGTCAGGTGATCTTCTCAGAGAAGTGTTATGTATATTCGTGAGTAAAAATATGTTAATTTGATCTAGATTACGCAAAATCTGCCCTAAAAGTGAGTTTGACTTCACTCATTAACGTGATAGAACTGCAGTTGTCTAGACGTAGCTTTGGAGAGGATCCAGGCTTGAATCGGCAGATAAGGTAGAGTTTGAAATCTCTGTTTTTATGGGAGAAAATTGAACTTGTGATTTTTACCATGATTTTCTAATCATTATGAACTTTTGAACTGGTGTGAGATTTAATATGAATATTCATACCTCTTTTATATTATTGTTTTGTCATGTTACGTTTGCCATATCTTGGCTATGCATTTTACACTTTCCATTATTGTAACGTTGCATTTCATATATTTTGGGAGTTTTCATCATGTTTTGATTCTTCCGACAGATGTCTGTGGACAGATGTCGGGACAGTGTGGACTGGTTTGAATAACATGTGGTAGACTGGTTTTGACATGACTAATTATTGATTTGGGGAGTATGTGTGAGTTTGGATATTTTCAGGCTATTAGCTATAGTGAGACTTCTTTAATCAGAAGTGTTTTGCAGTTCAGAGTTTAGTTATCTAACTCGATAATTCATTTATTATGCATTTTAATCTTTGCTTTGTTTTATTCATTTCTTGTTGGGTTATTTGAATAATAAACCTATTTTTGTAGAAACTATTGCGTTTTCTTTAAATGGTCCATTTAATTGATTTGGTGAGAATGAGTGCGATCTCATAATGGTGAACTGAAAACGATGAGAGAGAGAGAAAACGATGAGAGAGAGAGAGAGAGAGGTGATAGAAGAGAGAGAGAGAGAGAGAGAGAGAGAGAGAGAGAGGAGAAAGAGAGAGAGAGAGAGAGAGAGAAAGAGGAGAAAATAGATGTATATGTTGCATGAGCGAAAGATCGTTGAGCACGCTCTGTTTCCTGAAAAGGGTGGCAGGTGTGTCTGAATGAAAGTGGCAGCCGTTCTTGTTTGATTTTAAATTGGTGGCAGCATGATTTTAATGTCTTTAATGATGGCGAAAGAGGAGATTACTAAAGAGACTAATTGGTAACGTTGATGCCCAAGGCATAGGCGACTTCACCTAAGAGCTAAGAGATGAGGGTCAGTGTTGAATGACTGAGTAGGTCGTGATTACGTGTGAAATACGGGAACCTTTCCTTTTTTTTCCGTTTCTATTCGAGTACTGGGAGGGGAGTTGTGAAATAGATCTGGATGATCTCTAGAGCAATTTTGGGGTTAACAAAATACCCAAATAAGTGTGAATAGTGGCGATTGTGAGTTAATTACGCAAAGTGATGATTCAACAATAAACGCTGCTGGGTGTCTTTTTTGCTTCGTCTTCGAGTAGGTGACGTCACAGGTTAGCAAGTTGAGAGATAGGTACTTCGTTTTCTGTTTCAAAATTGGTAAGTACCCATTCTCGTAAGTTGCGCAGAACGCCGTTTTCTATTCTTCTTTTTAGAGGGGGTAACTTGTGCCTTTCTCTAGTGTTCTTTTGGTTTTCTTTTTTATGTTGTTACGCTCAGGGCGTGATTACTCACAAAATGCCGGACGATGCAGCAAGCACATCCCAATCAATTGTGGTGCATAAAGTGACGAACATTTGTGCAGGAATTACAAATTTTAAAGGGTTAGTTGATGGAAAGCCAACCCAAAATATAGAAACTTTCATTGAGTCAGTGAACAATTATCTGAATTCCAAGAAAATTACGAATGGCGCTGAAGCTTTAACAGAGGCAAATCATTTCTGGATTTAGATAAAGGAGATATTGGGAAACGAGCACGCAGTTTCGGGTTCAGAAGGTGTAAAACTTGGAATGAACTGCAGAAATTTCTATGAGCTACTTATGGCGGAGTTCAACGTGAATGCGCAGTTCGGAATTTGCCCAGTTTTCAAAATAAAGAAGGGCAATGATTCACTAGTCACATACAGTGCGAATTTATTTGATGCAGTAGTTGAGTTAAAGAAATCTATAACAGGTTCTCCATGGGTAACTGGAAATAATATCTCTTAGATAATTTTGAAAGATTGTTACACTTTGCTTGCCTTTTAACGTCGGTCCCAGATGTAATTGTAGATAGTTTTGATAAGAGAATTGATCAGGATACAGATGAATCCTTTTTGTTTGCACAGATTAACAAAAATCTAGCAAAATGCCCGACACTGACAGTAGTTTTGTACAGGAGGTGCAAAGATGTCAGCTGCGGTTTCCAAACCACAGAATAATGATAGTCGCTCGCATTCGGGAAATGATGCAACAGCGAAGACATGTGCACGAGTAGAATCGAAGAAAATTCCAGAGAGATCAGTCACAACGATACGTTGTTTTAATTGTGATAAAATAGGCCATAGTAAATCAAATTGCAGAGTGAGATATTGTTCAGTTTGCAAATCTTCAGATCATGGATGGAGATTTTGCCCAGCCACAAAGAGTAGAGATTATTCAGGGAAGTCCTGGGAGGTTTTTCTAGATATGACAGGAGAATTCCACATGATGCAAGTTCTAGATACACAAAGGAACAGCAGAATTTTCACAAGATAAGTTCGAAAACGGACACAGGATAATGACTAATCAGGTCGTAGAGTCACTAGAACCTAGGCCGATTGTACGTGGATTCTCTAATGGCAATGAAATTTCTATTTTCATTGATTCTGGTAGCTCAGTTAACTTAGTAAATGCTGACCTTTTTCACTCGAGGTTTCCAGAGTGCAAATTAGTCCCTTCTAGTGAGACAGTGTGATGATGTACAAGCGAGGAAACTGAATATTTTAGGTTCGTCATTTCTTACGCTTTGTATCGGTGGAAAGACAATAGTAGAATCATTTTTGGTCATAGAAGGATTAGCCTTAGGTGAAATGGTTTTGCTAGGACACCCTTCTTGTATGCGACATAACATCAACATTCTTACGGGAGTTCAGGGGATTACAATAGGTGAGTCAGGTTGTTTTGTTCCATATATACACAGGAAAAAAACTTGTGAGAAACCTAAGACACAGTCTGAGACATGTGTAACACATTCATTAGAGAGTGAAGATATTCCGCAAAGATCTTTCAAAGGATTTTTGTTGGAAGATATTGAATTGCAACCGCGAGTTCCTACATTAGTTAAAGTGTCGCTGAAAGAGAAAAAGTTTCCTTCTCAAGTGTGCGTTGTTGAGGGAACCGAGAAATTCAAAGACGTTGTGAGTACGGGTGTCAGTGAATGAAATTTCAGTCGCAGGCGTGACTTCAGTAGAATTAGTTAGCTATCAAGACTCAGTGAAAAATATCACAAGGGGTACTTATGTAATTGATTTTGAAGAGTTTAATGAAGAGCATAAATTAGTGAGTTTTTGTGGAGACGGGAATATGTTTCCTAACGAGGAGCAACAGTTCCGAAGTCAGGTTCTACATGAACACTTGGCTAAAGTTGATTATCCTGAATATTCAGATAAAGTAGAGAAAGTGTTGAAAGAATATCTAGATATCATTGCTTTGAAGGGAGATAAATTAGGAGTTACAGATGTTTTAGAACATTCAATCCGCCTAGAAAAGGGTACAAATCCCATATATATTCCAGCATATCGAATTCCTTTTAAGATCAGGGAAGAAGTAGAAAAAGAAGTTCAGAAGTGGGAGTCGGAAGGCATTATCAGACCGTCCAATTCTCCGTTTAATTTTCCTTGCTTGCAGTTCCTAAGAAAGACGGTAGTATCAGAGTTTGTGTAGATTTTCGTAAATTGAATGAAAAACATGCCCAGATAGATATCCTGTAGCTTGTTTGCCTGATTTGTTTGTTGAGATCGGTGGCAAGAATATATATTCATCTATAGATCTGATGCAAGGGTTTTTACAGTTCCCTTTGTGAGAGTAGCCGTAAATATACAGCATTTTCGGTACCAAAGGGACATTACGAGTTTAATAGGATGCCTTTTGGATTACAAGGGTCCCCAATAACATTTACTAGACTGGTTAACACAGTACTTCATGGCTTGTTAGGAAAGTCGGTGTTTGTGTACATGGATGACATTCTCATATGCACAGATACAATTGAAGAACATCTAAAGGTGTTAAAAGAAGTCCTCAAGCGATTACGGTTCTGGGTTAAAGGTCAAATTGGCCAAATGTGAGTTTCTGAAGAGAAAATTGTCTATTTAGGACATGTTATCTCTAAAGAGGGAGTTAGAGTGAATGATGAGAAAGTTAAAGCCATTGTGAATTTTCCAGTTCCCAAAACCAGGAAACAGATTGTTCGTTCCTAGGTATGTCGGGTTTCTTTTCACTGTTTTGTGCGGAATTTTTCTACAATAGCGTCTCCATTGACAGATTTGTTACGAGAAGACGTTAAGTTTGTTTGGGGTGATAGTCAACAATTAGCTTTTGAGAAGCTTAAGAACGCTTTGGTGAACCCACCAGTTTTGAAGTTTCAGATTTTAGTCAACCGTTCACCTTAGTGACTGACGCGAGTCAGGAAGGTATAGGTGCGTGTTTGATGCAGAAATTTGAGGGGAAATTACACCCAATTGCTTTTTATAGCAGAAAGTTCAAAACACGTGGTAGTAACGAAAGGCTGATGTCAGTTGTGGACAAGGAGGCTTTCGCAGTCGTCTCTAGCCTTGTTCATTTTAAGATGTTGTTGTTGGGAAATAAAGTTGAGATTTTTACAGATCATCAACCGTTGTTAGAGCTTTTAATAAGCCAAATTTGTCGCCCAAGAGAGCACGTTGGTTCCTAACATTGAGAGATTTTGATGCAAACCTCAAATACATTGAAGGTAAGCATAATGTAGTTGCAGATGCATTGAGCAGATATTTTCCGGTCGAGGATGAGGAAATACACACCGAATCCTGTGTGGGAGAAGAGAGTAAATATTTGGTGTCTAATGTCTCTGATATTAGTAGTTCTGAGAGATCGCATGTAGAGGACATACACGTTCCTACAGTGCATACTTCGGGGAGAAATAGTGAGTCGGCAGTCTCGGGAGAGATTGTTATTCGTGATAGTGAGAGTAACGCAGTGTGTTATATTACGGGTGAAAATGTCACTTGGGACATAGGCTTGCTGGAACAAAAGCAAGATGAAGATAAATTGTTGTCAGATGCTAAGGCATTTCTTAAGGAGTTTCACCGAAGAAAGGTATAAGTTGCCTTTTTCTGGTCTAGAGTTGGAGAATAATTTATTGGTGAGAAAGTTAAGTATAACTTGCGAAGTACTCGAAGCATGGGTGAGATTACACAAATCATCGTGCCAGAGAGTCTAGTACCACAAGTTCTAGACATTGTACATTGTAAATTTGGTTCTCCTCATTTGGGTGTAGACAAGACGTATGAAAACGTCAGGTCAAAGTTCTTTTGGAAAAATATGTTTTCCGCAGTAGAAGCCTTTGTGAAGAAGTGTGCTATTTGCAATGCGAATAAGCCAGCGACGACAGTGTCGTGTCGTTTGGGTTCATATCCCATACCACATAGGCCGTTTCAGAGAGTGCATATGGATATTCTGGGTAACTTCTCAGAGTCCGCTTATGGTTATAGACATTTATTAGTAGTTGTTGATGAGTTGACTCGCTTTGTCGAGATTTTCCCACTGAAATACAAATCAGCTGAGGAAGTTGCTATAGCGTTCTTTAAGGGGATAATTTGTCGATATGGTGTTCCAGAATGTCTGATCACAGACAATGGTAGGGAGTTTATTAATAAGACTTTAGACGGTCTTGCTAATTTGTTGGGGATAAAGAAAGTATCTATAATCCCGTATAGACCTGAAGCAAATGGGTTGTGTGAGAGGGCGAATCGAAAGTAATCGAAGCTTTGCGATGACGTGGGAGGTTCCGATACACATTGGGACAGATCTTTGGATGAAGTGCGATATAGTATCAATACTATGATGAATGACACAATTAAGATATCTCCAGCAGAAGCTTTGTATGGATACAAGTTGAAAGGACCTTTTGATTTGTTACCAGAGTGTGTTCAGGGTGATGTTACGGTCACTTCGTTGATAAATACAGCGAGAGAAAGATTTGCACGTATCAGTAAAGAACTTGAACTTAGTTCGCGTGCAATGGTAGAGAAAAGTAACGCGAAATCGAGGGGAGTAGCTTTTTCGATGGGTGATAGAGTGTTTGTTAAAGTGAATGTTCGGAATGATCTGAATTATAAATTAAGTCCGAAGTTCCACGGACCTTTGAGATTGTAGAGATCAAAAGAGGGAATAGATTTGTAGTTAAAGATGTAAACACTGGAGTGACGAAATTGACCCATATTTCAAAGTTAAAGAAATGTTTGTATATAGTAATGGAACGTTTGTATATAGTTAGAGGGATAAATGGGTTGATATTTGTATATATATGATATTTATTTTTTTTTTTTTTTGTCTCTTGTTCATTTTGATGTTGAAGTTCTTAGTCATTTGTTTTGAATGATTTTAGAATTGAGACATAATTTCATACGAGATTTGACTCAGTGTGTTAGTGTTTGTGTTATGATGTATTTTATCATCTGACGCACTATTTTGTTTAATTTTTTGGTTTTTTTTTCCACGAGGTACTTTAGTATATCGGACCGAACAAGTCTGATCTTTTTTTCGGTTGGGAGATCGTATTTGAGTGTTTGGATTTTTTTTCCAGTTTTTTTTTTTTTTTTAAATTAAGGAGCTGTATTGTGAGTAATTGTAATTGTTATGATCATGGGAGCGATTGCCATTATGTCAATTGCTATTTTGTTGAGAGTTAGTCAGGTGTTGCGAAATATTTGCCTAACCGGAGTAGAACTTTCATGTCTTTTACAGATATGATACCTTTTAGTGTTTGGATAGAATTTTTTTTATGGCCGATGGAGTTCAGAGAGTTGTTGTGCTTATGGTGAGTTGACTGTGATTATTCTGAGATACAAACTTGGAATTAGTTCACATTGTGAGTGTTTGACTTTTGCATTAGTGGTTTTGTTTGGTTCAGTAACATGAAACCTTTTTGTTATTAGACCTTTTTCGAGTGTTTTTGGGAGACTCAGTAGTGACATGGGATGGAGAGAGACTATGTTCATTTTGGGAGATCAATATCAAGGTTCTGGAGTTGATTATAAGACGAGTTGTAATTTAGTTAGAGAGAAGTGTGTGTGACAGTAGTATTTTCCAGTTGCGAGTTGTGTCTGTGGGTGGTTGTGAATTATCATTAGTTCATGACAGACTCTTGACAGAATGTGACTTTAGACAGTTCCTGAGATTACTACATTGAGTCCACCAGTACTCTTCCTGCTGTTTTTTGAAGGAGTATGCAGTTACAATGATGTGCCAGAGCAACAAGTCGACGACATTCGTTCATCGAGGGTCCGAGCAGTTCGATGCATCCTGCAGAATCCTGTCTACGGAATTTCTCGTTACTTAGCCGTGCTGTATTCAACAGTTCCGAGAAGATAATTATGCGTCATACGCATAACGAGCATTTGTAGTGGAGGTACCTGCAACCAAGGTGCCAATGACGGTTCCACCGTTGGAAGACATTGACGATTCCGTGATGTTCCAGTATCAGGAATATATTATGCCGACAATTTTAATTGTCTTAATAGCTATTTTACTGATAATTCTTGTTGTGGAGTAGTAAAGCTTATTCGTGTTTGTAAGATTACATGTAAAGGCTCTAAGAACTCAACCCCAGTGACTTTGGAAGTGCGTCATGAGAGCAGTCCTTAAAGCTGCAGTGCAGTAGACATTGCTAATTGAGCATAGCTCTATTTTGTTATGTTTTATACATATGCTTTTGTTTTAGTTTGCCGTTAAGAGAGCGAGACGCCTTATGTGGTGGCTGAGCTCTATTTCAGAAAATATGGCTGCTACAATTTTAAAGGACACATATATGCATTTCAAGCTTCAATGCTTTAAGATGTGATGAAAGAATTTATGGAGTCAGATGGAACTAGGTCGAGAGACTCGGAGGTAAAATCTTTGTGTTCAACAAATAGTTTGATTCTCAGCAATGTTGCCAGTCAGGTGATCTCCGATGCAGAGTTATGTATATTCGTGAGTACGTGCTTAATTTGATCTAGATTATGCCAAAATCTGCCCTAAAAGTGAGTTTGATCGTTCATTAACGTGATAGAACCCAGTTGTCTAGACGTAGCTTTGGAGAGGATCCAGGCTTAAATCGCAGATAAGGTAGAGTTTGAAATCTCTGTTTTTATGGGAGAAAATTGAACTTGTGATTTTACCATGATTTTCTAATCATTATGAACTTTGAACTGGTGTGGGAGATTTAATATGAATATTCATACCCTCTTTATATTATTATTTTGTCATGTTACGTTTGCCATATCTTGGCTATGCATTTTACACTTTCCATTATTGTGTTTTGCATTTCATATATTTTTGGGAGTTTTCTATCATGTTTGATTCTTCCGACAGATGTCTGTGGACAGATGTCGGAATAAGGACAGTGTGGACTGTTTCAAAATAACATGTGGTAGACTGGTTTTGACATGACTAATTATTGATTTGGGGAGTATGTGTGAGTTTGGATATTTTCAGGCTATTAGCTATAGTGAGACTTCTTTAATCAGAAGTGTTTTGCAGTTCAGAGTTTAGTTATCTAACTCGATATTTCATTTATTATGCATTTTAATCTTGCTTTGTTTTATCTATTTCTTGTTGGGTTATTTTGAATAATAAACCTATTTTTAGAAACTATTGTCTTTCTTTTTAAATAGTCCATTTAATTGATTTGGTGAGAATGAGTATTCAGTGGGTGAAACTGAAAACGATGAGAGAGAGAGAAAGAATGGAATCTCCCGAGAGAAGAGAGAGGCCTATACATTAGAGAGAGAGAGAGAGAGAGAGAGAGAAAGGAAAAAAGGTGAGTGTTTTCATCTCAACCTCAAACGTCTTTTCATGATTAAGATCAAGTTGGAAAACCGCACTTGTCAAAAAAAGTGTTTCTGTCTCTGCCATATATATATATATATATATATATTATGGATAATATACCTATCTTCATTCTTATATATCAATATATATATATATATAATAGTTATATATATAGGTCATATATATATATTGTTCAAAGTGCAGTATATATTCTATCTACTGTACAATCCCCTTGTGTTCATATATTACTGTCACTATCACTCATTCAGCATAGTCGTAGGCTAGTATGACTCTGATTCATATAATTCCGTGATAGTCTTTAAGACCAGTTTCTCTACTAAATTCAACGATCTGGAAATAAATGTTGCCAATGCAGCATTTTACTATGATCTTGATACGTCAACGATAAATTAAAATTAATGTTTTATTTTTATATATACATTTTTCAATGGGCCTGGTTTCCATAATTAAAGGCTAGCAGCAATTGGAGTTGCCTAAGGCGGTTCACCTATGCGGCGTCGCCTTCGGCCCGAACCGTATCGCGGTGTCATGGGGATGGACAAACCAATGAAGGTGTCACGCAGCGCTGCCGTTTCCGATCGTGCGCCGCTGCCGTTCCGCCGCACTGTGCTGCCATAGCGGCAGCGCCGGAAGATGGTGTAGGTTGTTGCCTCCAAACACTTTTGTCCTGGGACACTGGTCAGGTTGAAATGCCGCTCGACGCTCCAAGAAGGTTTGTTTTACAGATGTTTGAATAGCAGGAAACTCAGGTTTCACTCAAAACATTCATAGGGAGCCATCACTTTGAGAAAAGGGTTAAAGGAACGGAGGTGCAAACAGAAATGAAGGGGAGGTTCATTTTTAATATCCATTCTTCGTGATTACAAGCAACTTAATGATGACAGTATTCCAGATTTCAGACTGCTGACAGCACTTGAATTCTTTCCAAGATAAACTGTGAAAAAAACTGGGAACTTACCAGAAGAACTCAATTACCTCAAACCATAAACACACTGCAGCAGTCGTAAGCCCAATCCCACTTATCAACTGCAAAATATTATCCTGTTCACGTTATTTATAGCAAGCACCATTTTGTGAACATGAAATATTAACAGGCATCATTAGGCCAAAGGCCAAGCGTTACAGTTCAAATGAGGGACCACTCCCTTGTTTCTGCTCATATGCAGGCAACATAAAAGGTTTCCAGCTTCATGAGGAAACCATCTCAAGCAGTAAATGCAGGAACCATCTCTTGTGGAAGCACCATTTTGAATAAAGTCCTCTATGCATTCACCAACCCTGTCCAGAGCTTCACCACCTACCCAATCCACGTCCACTCCACCTTTACCCCACAACCACTGTGTCTATAACTCCTTACTAAACATCTTGCTTCGATTATGAAATAGTTTTCCAAGAATTCCAAAGATATTTATTTTTACATTAAGACTAGCTATATGGATTTGAATTATTATAATATATGACCAGTGGGACAGTATTACATTAGAATTTTTTCCAGTCTGATTTGAATCATGTAATAATATTTATTTATTTTTTCTCACCTTGATAGAACTATATTAATCCTTCTTCACCAGCAATTCTTATCTTCTAACTGAGAGGCGGCTGTTCGAGATGTGAGCTCAATTTGCTGGTTTATCATCTTTAGACATTTGAATTCTCGATCCCATCCTTCATATTTAATTAGAAAGAACCCTAACTACCAAATCTTTTACTGTTCGTCGTTCTATAGAAAAAGGAGAATTTACGACGCATTGGCTCTTTAGCTTCATATGCTTCCTAATGACAGTAAAATAACATTCATAATTTGGACAAGAATTATGTTAACCTAAATGCTGCACTGCTTTATAATCCTTCGACTGGAGATTTGATGTGTGACAAGGCATTGCATCAAGTGTGACACAACTAGGCCGGTGTAGGTCCCTGGCTTCATCATGTCGTCAACTAGCTTAAATAATTACGCCAGTAAAGCATCACCTTTTATCGAGAAATGAGCGGCGAGTCGCTCAACCGAAGGTGCCATGACATGAATGGGAATGCTATCATATTTTAATTGAAAACAGGACATTGAAATGGCACTGGAGAAACTGACAAGACAGTTAAGTGAAAATTTTTACAAAACTATTCCAGAAACAATCGTGACTGAAAAAGATAGATTGCGAAAATGGGAATATCAAGAATGACGAGGGGCGCTCTGACAAAGAGCCAGAAAACTGTGATGCATTTAATTCTCAGCAAAATGTACTGCAAGAAACTGCGTAATTGGTTTTGTCCCTTATTAAATGACTTGTTTCCAGATCAATATCTCCGGAAATGAATGGTCTCATTTTAAAATTGGATTTTTCGAAGACAATCCGACTCTCACACTAAAACATTGCTGTAATTTGATAAGGGCTAAACTATGTTTTGGGATTTGGTTAGCTCAGTCAAAGCAGGATTAAAAGTAAACTTCCCTATTAGACGAAAAATGAAATAAATAATAAAAAATTTATAAAGACTGGAAAAATCTTAATGGGTACCCAGTAAAAAAGTGGCATTATAAACATTCAAATACACATTTTTATTTGTAAATGTACAATAAAATATTCCTGAATGGTCTGATAAAATTATATTCACCTTGCTCTTAAGTAGATTAAATTAAGGGATTGTAATACGGTTCTATTAAAAATGTAAATTAGGTATATTTTCTCCAATAAAAGAGCAAAGTTTAAATAACCTGTGTAAGTAATCGTGCGGCTATGGAATGGTTAGCGGATTAGGGAACCCTATGCATGTTCAAGTATATAATTGTCGTCGTTTGCCCTTCATATAGCGAGAGATATATTTTGCTGATATCTATATATATAACTGCTTATACTGGAGCCCTATATATATATATTTAAAGGAAGAGCAGGTACATTATTTATATATAATTCATTTGCTATCCGGTGTATACCTTGTTATCATATATATATATATATATACTATATATTAATACATTAATATATAGTGTCTATATATATATATGGCGACTATAAATATATATATATTTTAACATATGATATTATATATTGCACGTCCTTAACGAGGCCCGGACTTGCATATAACAACTATGAAACTATTGTATAGGAGAGGTGAAAAGTAAGATGGAAGAAAAGAATATGAACGGAGGTACCGTGAAAGAAATGAAAGAGGCTATAGCTTGGCGTGGCCGCAGGGCCGACCACGTGCATAGAACTAGTGATGTTTCCCCATGGAAACGGGACGGATCGCGCCGTTGCTTCCTCGCCTATAACATATCTGCGGCCACTGCGGCCTAATATATTGAGTCTGATATCCTCATTGGTTTAAATATAATATCCCAGGTGTATATATAGTGCACCTTCGCCGCTATCGGCGACGCCGTATTATGGCACCGGCCTAACGCGCCTCATCAGCTTCCCCGCCTTAGCCCTGGCATCTGTCATGCCAGCTTCTTGCCCTTCATACTGTTTAATGGTCCGACTAATTTTAAAAATTCACATTGTGTCAAACGCAGCATTAAAATGTTATGATGGATAAACATTTTCTCCAGGATAACCTTCTACTTTCATTTCTCAAAATGACCTGCATAAACCCTCGCTGGCTTACCCAAATTTGTACCAAAATTATATCTCAACTGATTTTTATACTCACAAGATATTAATGATGAATATCACTTTATATCAGATTGGCCTTAAGTATACCCATATTAAACGACGGCAAGATTTCCGCATGAATATCTTCGAAGCATCCTGAGATGTCTTCTCAAAGAAACACGATTCGGTCTAAATATGTCCAAATCTTTACTTTGCAAAACATCCTGGAAAGTAAGTTTCGTGTCGTTTTATGAAATTAATTAGTGACACTGTAATGTGTTTTTCTGCATTTCAGTTGAGAAGATTCAAATCTTTACATGTTGTTTCGTCGCGTTGATGTTAAAAGGTAATAACATTTTAACACAACCATCTCTGTTCTACAGCACTCAGTTTATAATCCCCTATTGTATTGAGAATTCGCTTGTAAAATATGGGTCATTTGTAGTAATGTGGTTTTAAAACCTGTATTTACCACATTCTATTCATATTTACAAATTCATTTCCTCCAAACAAGGAATTGTTACTTTTATTTCCTTAATAAGTTTTTAACGATAGCAATTAGAGATATATATATATATACAAATAATACCATTTCGTATGATACATCCATATGGATATTCCATATAACGGCAGTCATATTAAATGTCCAAACGTCTTTTCATTACCTGGTTTAGATGGTTGAAATATTTAGACTTGTTCGTTGTCCCTCAATTAAGATAGCCTTTAGTGCATCCTTGCTCTCTCTCTCTAAAATCCTCTCTCTCTCTCTCTTTCCTGGAATTATTGTGTAAATGTGGTGACTTTCAAAGGACAGAACAGAGTTGAGCAGTTTATCATTTTGTTGTAAAACCTAGAATGGACATCTAAGGTTTTGGTTGAAAGGGAAAACTTCATTTTGAAATTTCAACATTGCTGTTATCAGGAGTAATATACGGGCTGCTTGCACGAAACAATTGATAAACGAGGGTGGCTAAATCTTATTACTTTCAATGGGACGAATTCGCTAGTGATAGACTTTCAGTTACTTTATCTGCAATATCATGAGGCGTACAACGGCACTTTCTTTAAAATATTTGTTTTGAAAACCTGATTAGTACTAATAAAATAACTTTAGTTAATTTAGTATGTTGATTTGGAATTATTAATCTATATGACTTAGTTATTTTCTAATTAATCACATATACTGTATAACCACATTATATATCATTACTGCTAACATCAATCATTATTAGGTATATTTATAATATGTATATTATAAAATTTTTTCACATACGTCAGATAAACCTTTAGCCACTAGCCAGGTCCTTTGTCCATGTTATAAAAACCCGAGATGACCTGACGATTCATATATCAAAATTATATCATACCTGATTAAAAATATATAATTTGTTCTAATTTATAATATCTGTAAATAAATTGATATTTAATTTTACCATTCAGCAGAATATACATTGTCTAAAGTAGAAAATCAGGAGCGTAATTTATATTTTTTGCTTTATATTGTATATTGATATATATCTTATAAGTAACCTATATATTAATTAACCAAAAATAGTTATACATATATATCATGTATATTGGCCTGTCTCAAAGAAAGCCTATAAATTACGAGTCGTCACAACCATTTACCTTCCACATTTGTTTATATTTGAGACACGTACTTACTATGCTTGTGTTAAACTCAGTTCTGAAGAAATAAAGGGAGAAAAGTCTGGAGGAATTTAAGGAACAGTATTTTCAAATGATGACTGTGTTGCCTTTGGACAAGCTGTAAACATGGATGACTCAAAAAACCTGACGGGGCAAGTTTCACGATTTAGAACACTGAGGGGATGAATGTTATTAAACAAGAACTGTAAACTAAAGCACCCATTATTTATTAATTAAAAACATTATATAGGCAAATGGTATATATAATATAATTACAGATATATCCGAGGATATCCAATGCAGCACGAAACCTATCAGAGAATATTATAAAAATCCACGTCATAGAAAGTGAAAATTAAATGAATAGAACTTTCGTAGTTTATTCCGACATTTTGGTCACACTGAATACAAAAGAAGCTGACAGAGCCTTTATATACAAAAGCAAATCACCCCCTGTGTCTGCACATTTTTTGAATTCTGTCCAGCAAGTTCCTTAAACAAAAAGCAACGAGCAGAAAATGTTCTTACAGCAATTAACATTCCTGGTGGGAACGTTAGCCAATAAACAGAGTTTCTAGCAAATTACGATATCTTTACTTTGACCTTATCAGATTATAAAACCATGAGTTACGTTCCTCCAATTGCCCTGTCTTAAGCTTATTACCTCGGAAAACCATTATTTCCAGAAGCCCTTGAAATGGTTATTTTTGAAAACGGGAGCTTTAGCCAGTAGTCCTTTTGATGTTTGACCAATATAAATCTTATTACAGCCAGTGCAAGGAACACTGTTATTACCCATTGAAACGGGCTATTCTAAAGCCATTTCTTAAAAAGGTTACCCACTGAAAACGTTTTTCCAGCCACTGCAGGAAAAAAGGTTATTACCCAATGGCAAACGTTCCTCAGAATCATTCTTAGGTTATCACCACTGGTTAGATTGTAATCTCCAATCAATTGCTTTATTGTTATCAAAGTTCGAAAAATGTGAAGGCCCCAAAAAGGTTTTACCAATAATTTTAAATTTCCTTCCAAAAACGTTCAGGACTACAAATCAATGCCCAAAGAGATATCACCCACTGAAAACGTTAACACCAATCAATTTTGCCCAAAAATAGGGTATCAATGAAAACGTTGATAAATCAATTTCCCAAAAAGGTTATACTCTAAAACAAAATCTGTTTATTTCAATCAATGCATACAAAAAGGTTATACAACTGAAACGTTCCAACTTAAAAATTTTATCACTACAAGAAATCGTTTGTAACCCAATCAAAAAATTTACATTTTCGTTCAATCAATGACAAAAACAATTGAAAAACGTTCCTCCAAACAATGCCTCAAAGAATCACCCACTGAAAACGTTAGGACAAAAGTAATGAAAAAGGTTATCACCAAAAACGTACAAAATATTGCCCAAAAATTATCACCCAACGAAAACGATCTTCCAATCAATGCCCAATAAAAGGTTATCACTCACTGAAAACGTTCCTCCAATCAATGCCCAAAAAGGTTATTACTCCTATGAAACGTTGTAACAATCAAGAGCAGTGGTTATCAACCATTTTTGGCGTTCCTCACAATAATGCCCTCAAAAAGTTCTGATGCCCATGGTGAAAACGTTTATAATCACGTGGGAGGACGACTAAAAGGTTATCGCCCACTGAAAACGTTCCTCCAATTGATGCCCAAAAATCTAATTACCCACTAAAACTTGTAATCATCTGTAGTAAGATTATCTTGTACATTTTTACCATACTTATGCATTAAGGCTGTATAACAAGCATTTATCCTTAACAATGCTAATTTCTCTGACGCCATTTAAAGTTAAAAATTTTCACTATACATAGAAACCACTAAACAAACGATACATGTACATTAACACTCAGAAAATGTACTATTCTGATGCCACCCCAAAGCCAATCCTAAATTAAGGTAACATCGTGCTTACCGCATACAAATGGGAAAAAGTATGTTAAAAGAAGAAGACTTAAAAAGATACTTGAAAATTGAAAATCAAAATTTAACAAGAATGATCAAAGTCAGTATAAGTTAAAGATCCTTGATCTTTCAAGAATTAAGGTAAAGTTAAAGAATCCCGAACTTTAAAAAGAAAGCAACGAAGTTGTGTAATGTGAGTTCTTGTTAGGGAGAGAAATGATTATACTCATGATCAAGTAATCATTTTCAGAAAGACTAACAGCTCCTACCTTAGTATACTTAAAAATTATACTGGCACATGCATTAACCGCCTGATGACCTTTAATCATTTCAAGTGCCAGGAGCAAATAATACTATCAAACACCTGATTGCCATGGATAAAGGCTTGGCGAACACTGATTGTTCATTTCAGCATCGAATTCACTCAAAATTAATGGGCAGTACCAACAATTGTATCCAACTTCTGGTATCTGAACCTCATTATGTTAACTGGGTATCCCACATACCAGAACCCTCTGTTGATGGATACCATTGAAACTCTTGCCTGATTATGGAGCAGCATCCTAAACTCTCTGCCTGTGTTCAGTGAACTGTTCAACAACGCACTGTCTGCAATGAATTATCACACCCAATTACATGACCAGCCCCACAAAGCACTGCCCTTATTCAAGGATAGTATGACTGCCTCAGTGCTTTGTGATGATGAACATCATGATCATTGACCGAGTTCATAGATGGCATCATAAAACTATTGCCAGTATTCCTGGGTAACATCACAAAACTATTGCCATCGTTCATGAGGGACATTACAAACTCATTGCCAGTATTCAAGAGTAACTTCTAAACTCATTCCTTGTGCATGAGTATCAGACTTATTGCCTATGATTATGAGTATCAGACTTATTGCCTATGATTATGAGTATCAGACTTATTGCCTATGCTTATGAGTATCAAACTCATTGCTTGTGCACAGAGTAAAACCCATTGCTTGTGCACAGAGTAAAACTCATTGCTTGTGCACAGAGTAAAACTCATTGCTTGTGCACAGAGTAAAACTCATTGCTTGTGCACAGAGTAAAACTCATTGCTAGGCAATCGAGGTAAACAGTGATTGCTTTGAAAGAGTAAAACTCATTGCTTGTGCACAAGTAAAACTTTTATTGTTTGTGGACAGAGTAAAACTCATTGCTTGTGCACAGAGTAAAACATTGCTTGTGCACACAGAGTAAACTCATTGCTTGTGCAAGAGTATTTCATTGCTTGTGTAAAGTATACAAACTCATTAGTCTTGTGCACTCTTCGAAAACTCATTGTTTTGCAACAGAGTAAAACTCATTGCTTGTGCACAGGTAAAACTCATTGTCTGATGGAATAGAGTAAAACTCATTGCTTGTGCTACAGTAAAAACTCATTGCTTGTACACAGAGTAAACTGTTGCTTGTGTCCAGAGTAACGCTCATTGCTTGTGCACAAGTAAAATCTCATTGCTTGTGTAACAGAGTAAAGCTCATTGTTGTATAGAAGTAAAACTCATTGCTTGTGTTCATAAAGAAAAGCTCAGTGTTTTGTTGAAAGAAAAACTCATTGCTTGTGTTCATGGAACAAACTTATTGCCTGCGTTCATAGAGTAACTAACTCATTGCTAAAGTTCATTGGTTTACGAACTAATTGCCTATGTTCATAGAGTAAACTCACTGCCTGTATTCATTGAATGAAACTCATTGCCTGTCTGTATTCATAGATTAAAAAAATTTCAAACAGCCTGAAAAGTTCACAGAGTAAAACTTAATTGCCTGTATTCATGTAAAAAGTAAAAAATTATTGCCTGTATTCATAGAGTAAACTTATTGCCTGTATTCACAGGGTAACAAACTCAATGATAGCAGATAGCATCATAAATACACTGCTTATGCTTTACGCAACCTAATAGTATAAAAACTAAGGAACGTACCTGACAAACTTGGCTACACACCACTCAAAGTAAACATTCCAATGACTATGCAAAAAATACCAATGACTTAAAATATCCATATTTTCAACTAAATAAAAAATTGCCTTCGAACTGTCTTAACAGGATCAGAAAGTTCCTAGCTATTCGAGTTACTGCCCAACTTCAAGAAACTAATTCCATCTCCTAACAGCAGAAATCCAAACATTACTCTGAGGAAAATCTTGCATGGTTTTGATGATTTTCAAGAGTACCTATCGGGTAGGCAAGCCCTATTATCGTACATGACCCGCACATTGAGGGAGTTTCCTATAACCCCTTCTACCAGAAAATTTCGGTTGCGATAAAGGAAATAAAGTTCGAATCCTCTGAAAATTCTATTGTCTAATAACTTCACGCTTAAAGATTTAAATTCTGTTAAAAGCTTTATGAATATTGGCCAAAACTTAACTGACTTAACCTAACCACAAACTTGGTCCATTTTCTTGAAGCTATAATTATTTTAAGTAAAACATACCAAGACGTCAGACCTGTACATAAATTAAATTGTTTTAATACTGAACATTGCCGTTTGATCGCATAAACATTAATTTCCTCAGACCTTTGGGAGTTTCTGCAAACTTAACTGAGTGGGAGGCAACCAAGCACATTTAAACACCTAATACCTATCTCAACTTACAAGAAACTAAGCAATATATTATGTATGTAATTACTACCTGAAAGAAAGAGTGATTAGTTAGCTTTCACAACCACCCAAGAACCTGCATAGTAGGTCATACGACCTACTATGCAGAACATGGGGGCTCCCCCACCCCTCCAGGGGTGCCGCCCCGAAAGGGGTGGGGGATAAGTGAAGCTGTTCAAGAACAGTATATACAAATTTAAAAAGTAAATTTATTACAAAAATTAACAAAGTAAACTTAAAACAAATTACAAAAATTTAAAAGTAAATTTATGATAAATTATATTTTAAAAAATTATGACAAATTAAAACAGTTTGAAAAGATACTTAAAACTAAACTCGGCGAAAAAAATACCTCCTACATACCTGTTGCCAGAGAGCAGCTTTATCAAGGGTGAAACTTTAACCGTTAGAACAGGAAGTCAAACTCGTGCCAAACATCCTGGAAAAGACAAAGTTCAGAGCTGTGCTTAACTTTAAATCTCGTAAATTTTTGGCGCTTACATGTACTCACGTCAGATTATGGGTAAACGCCCACAGAAATAGTTAACTGCCAAAGATCTGTGCGAGACTAAAACACGCAGCAAAATTCAAAAATCCTCAGGACAAATATACAATATTAGCAATAATATAGTAAAGTTCCAGTGTTACCTTGCAGAAGCCCGAGGTTTATTGACCAACGAAGTGACAACAATTCATGGAAATTTCATGCGCCAGCTGTAGTCAGTCGCGTGATACCCGGTTTTTTCGTAAAAACTTCACAACACGACCAATAGAAAACAGGATTACTTCGCAAACTTCTGTTAAACGTCTACTGCCCAGAACGATGTTACAGTCGAAGGTCCGAAGGTTCAAATGCTCTTTTCTTTGGACCTTGGCCCGAACTGGAAGTCTGGAACGATGTTGTCGTTTGCCAAGGACTCTAAAGTCTTAGTAGTGTCTTGCTTCTTGGAACATGACCGAATGAGATCTATGGATATCCTTGAAATCTCTAATTTTGCCAGTATTATTTCTTATTTTCTACTCCCTTCCTTTACTCGTCTTTTATGGAAGTTTAAAATACAGCACACGATGAATAGATTTTCCTGAACGTAACTCACAATTTCTTTTAGGGCTCGCGAAATAATTTGTAACACAAGCTTGTCGCATATTTCTGTTCATCACTTAGATGAAATAACTTTTAATCTTGAACTCAGGTGAGTTTTTTCAAAAGAATGGTTTGCTTTTGGTATACAGTATACTGCTTAGGATCTACGCAATCTATATCAGATATTGGGGACGACTTCCAAGTATCATGAAGCCAATGACGACGGTAAAAAATCTGGGCGTTTACTTTGATCGATTTTGAGCTTCGAACCACATACAGACGAAGTTTACAAGAAAATAACGGGTACTCTCGTATTTTTAAATAGGGTAAAAGAATCATTTAAACCATCTACTTGCATGATAGCTCTTCAGTCGCTGGAGTTAAGCTTCGTTTATTTTATTTCTTAAATGTTTGGGGAGTTGCTAATAATACACAGTTACAGAAAATTCAAAACTTAAAAACTTTGCCGCTCGTTCTTTTGGCAATCTAAGAAAATAATGAACACATCTCTGAATTTCACAAACAACCAGAGCGGATAAAATAAAAGATAAATATGTTCTAGATATATTTATATTTAAAACCTTTAGAAATAAAATTTCCGACTGGTTATATGGTTTTCCAACGTTACATTCTGATATGGGGTTACTACCCCTCAGGGAATAGACCTATTCGGAAGTAGGGCCCATGCTGATATTACCTCACGACAGGTCCACGTCTGTATAAGATTCCACTTAAAATTATAGAAACTAATTCTTTGTTCACCTTTAAAGATGATCTCAAGAAACTGCTTTTAAAAGAATCTTTTTAAATACTTTTATCTTTTGATGCTGTTGCGTAGTATAGTACTGAGAATGTTGCCATTGTGTGTGTTTTTACATGCATTTATTTAACTTGACTTCTGCGTCTGTCTGTCTGTCTGAGTCAAATCTTGTAACTCAATTTTCTACCTGTTCCTTTCGTCCGATGGACTTGAAATTTTGCATGGTTACTCAATCCCGGTGACAATACAACTTTACATGAGACTCAAACTCCATTTCCCTGAGCACTTCGGTCACCTCTCTTTGCAGGTCGTCGAGGCTTGGTATACCATCATAGTTCACTCTGAGCACTTCAACACGATCCTTTAAGATACTACCAATGCTTTCACACACATTAAGGTCAGTGGAGCTGCCTGGATATGCACTTGACGAGAAGAAATCGATACCGCTGTTTTGAGGCAGCTCCTGTGTCTGAAGAACCTTGAAACATGGTGCCTTATCATGCAAAAATGTGACTTCTTCAACAGATAACACATTTTCATTATCTTTGAGGAAGAAACTCCACCAGTAAAAGCACAGTTTCTCTGAAGTGTTCATAATTCCATGACTGTCCTTTTTCTTTGATGACCCACATTAACCATTTGGCTGGCTGTGAAACAGAAAAATTCCCAAACATTCGGAGAATTTCACAACTTGGCGATGGCGCATGTCGCATCGCTGATATCATCAAGCTTTGCATCCCAAATGATGTCATTTTATGATTTGGCTTCCTGACTGTGTAAATAACGAATTCATCTGATGCAGCAACATGGAGAAAGTCAACTTCATCTCAGTCTTTAAAAATGAACCACAAAAAAACAAGCTGTCGTCTCTCTGTTGCTACAGTGATGTTGGGCTTGCTGATAACATGAAATGGCTTGATACCAGATTTTCAACTCACGATGTACAGCACATAACTTATCTTCTTTCCCATTTTTGTTTCTAGTTCAAGCACCAATTTAGGTAGACTTTCTTGGTCACCCCCACTGCCCCTCAGCTATGATGTCTTTGACTCCTGAGAAAGGACTTCCAGGCCTTCAAGACTCTCACTCTTTTCCGATGACAGTCATATGGATTTTGTTCCCGTTTCTTTTAACAAAGGATTAATCTCTTTTAATGTATTTAGCTATCCAGGAACGTGAAATAAAGGATGCACCAGCATCCCTGGCCCCTCTGAAGGTTATAGCCTGGATTCGGTCAATCCATCTGATTTCCTTCGAGTCGTTAGCCATGGCTGTATCTAACTCCGTCACTCAGTCTGAAAATTCAAGAAACGTAAAATGAAAAATTGCTTAATAGAAACTTAAAATAATGTACTTGGAGACAGGCTTTAGCAGAAAACTTCATAACTTTCCATTTGTTCTGTGGAGGGGGGGAGGGCTCTAATTTTATGCTTAAATGCATTAACACAGTGTATGTTGATTTCGTACATAAGTTTAATTTGCAGCAATGCTATTAATAAGATATTGAAGTTTTAATTGGTTATTTCTCTTACAAGCATGATAATAATATTCTCAGAATTTTTGCTGATTTTTTTTTTTACAAGATATTTTCAGACTCCCCAAATTGGTCAGAAGTAGGCTACGTACCTTCTGCCTAGTGTCATAGTAGAGAACAGGCTCGAATGCTCGAGCAAGGGCCGAAGAGCGAATGTATTATATAACCAGCACAAGAGAGGCAGACCGACAGAAGGCATCCTGTCTCGCACTTCCCGTCATCTCTCAAAGAAAAGAGGCACCGGAGCTTCATTGAGAGAAATTTATTTCAGCGGCAAATGGGAGAGGACTTGACCCCGGACAACGAAAGAAGAAGAGTGTAAGCAGAACCTTCTTCAGACCATTTCCAAAAGTTATGTTCAGTCAGAAAGAAAAGCACATGTAGAGAGAACAGTGAATACATTTTTTTCTTTATCTTTTAGTGTTTCACTCACACCTGATTATAAAATAAACAATACTTCTCTCTCGATAATATATATATATATATATATATATATATATATATATATATATATATATATATATATATATATATATATATATATATATATATATATATGTATATGTATATGACTGAAATATTTTCTGTTAAAGAAATTCCATCTAATATAAGGAGCCCATAAAAAGGCCAAAATGTACAAAGTTAATGCTATATTTCGAGAACACAGTTGGTCTCAGGTATAGCATTAACTTCCTACATTGCGTTTTATGGACTCCTTATATATATATATATATATATATATATATATATATATATATATATATATATATATATATATATATATATATATATATATATGTGTGTGTGTGTGTGTGTGTGTGTGTGTGTGTGACACAATGTGGGTGTACTTAATACCGTATTTTTGTCTTTTCTTTTATGCTTGCTCTCAAAGTAGCATGGAAACGCATGCTGCATAACAAAACTAAATTTGAACGCCTAGAAAACCTTATCCAAGAAGCCTATAAGTTATAGTTATAACCCACAAAGAAATAAGGAACTGTAATTGTGATTCAAGTGTATGATTTCTTTTGACGTCAAAGCCTTGTTCACAGTGTACCGTTAAGTTATATTTTATCATTTTTAGAAAGAAAAATTCAGAGAGTTTACATGATGTTCTCATTGCAAATAAACCTTTCTTTGGGTTAGTGAGGGTCTGTGTCGAGTCCACCACTTTTGATTTTGATGGCAATATATACCAACAGAATTTCGGGGTCGCTACGGGCTCGCCTCTTTCTCCAGTAATTACTAACCTGTTGATGGAAAACTTCGAGATTGAAGTACTAACAACAGTTCCCCTAAACCTGTGTCCTGTTTTATGGATTCGTCACGTTGACGACATTTTTGCAATATTACCCCATAATGATGGGTGCTTTTGTTCGTTTTTGCTGCACTTATTAACATTTTCCTGTGTCTTGATTTCAGTGTAGAATCGGAAAATAAAGGTATTTTGTTATTTATCGATGTTGAAGTACACCGATCAGGTAATCAACACCCACTCAGATAGTTACATGCATTACTTTTCTAATCACTCGGCCTTTGTTGAGAAAAGTGTAATTTAGGATTGTTCCTTCGGGCTCTTAGAATTTGTGACCATCGGTTTTGAGAGAGAGAGATTAATCACTTATATGAAAAATTTAGTCTGTCAGGATATCCAAAACATTTTATTTCCAAAGTCTATTATCCACCGCTAAAAGGTCATTCTACAACAATAGTAATAAAACCCAGGTGTACTTTAAAAAGTGTTTTAAAACTGCTTTTTCCCAAAGATTTAGCAATGCTGAAAAAGATAACAACCGAGATTTTTTTATCAACAGAAAATTAACTTGGTTTTGGCCTTTAACAACTCGTTAAAACAGAAACTTTGCAAGAATGCATGTAGGACCGGTGACAATAGCAGTGTCGTCGTCAGCCATTGTTCTAATTTAGACCGTAACATTTCTCTTGTCAAGGCAAAAATTATCTGCAAGACGCAAAATAGCCTACCAATAAAAGAAGAATAGTAGAGGAGGTAGGCTACTCATCAGACAGTTGGATACTTTTCAAGAAAACAAGGCCTTCACCTCTGATGATATTTTCACAGCTGGCTTAACATGTCTGGTAGCCAATCTGCAGTCAGATAATTTAGACAAAATTGCTCCTTCGGCAAACGACTCAATTGCCTATACAACAAGAAGACACCTTCAAGGCAACATGCTACTCAAGGAAGATTCCCAGACGGTTTCCATTTTAATTGCTGTGTTGTTATTGTTTATTTCTTTCTCAGCACTTTGTCATTATTGTCAGTACAACTGGAGAAGACCTTGGTGAAGGTCGAAAGCTCCTGTTTTATCTTTATTCATAGAAGCCTGGTTTTATACAGTATCTATTTTTTTCTTAACCACGTGTAATTTCGTTGGTTACCCTGACAATGAACTTCGTTTTCTTTCAAGAGAATCAGAGAGAAAGTTTTATGCTGAGTCCGATTGTGTTGATCAGATATATTAGATTTCGTAAAAGATGGAGAAATGCCGAAGAATTTCTAACAGGTCCCTCTCTGTTTACTAATAAAACATATAAATATTTTAAAAGATAGTCATCCCTTTTCTAATAAGCACATAAATTTCGTCCAATCATGAAGCAAATATATCAAACTTCAGAAGTCCGGATCAAAGTTCCGAACCAGAGATCACTGGTGCCGTCTACTACTAAACCTTCAGTCGGCAACTGGCCCGTCGACAGAAGTTTGGACCCGCGAAGAAAACCAATAAAAAATGGCGAGTTTTCGAGCTGTCGGGGCCTTGTGCCGTCTCAGTGCTTTAAAACTACCAAAAACAAATGGTAAGAACTGCCAATATTTGAAGTATTTTCTCAGAAATGTCTTGTCGTAAAACCCAGCCCCTGTAAGTTTGCTTGATTCATCTTCCGTTAATCAGCTGATTTGGCCCCCTTTGCTCTCAAGAGCGCCGGTTTATCTATTACAAGAACAGTTGATTGCTTGTTGATAAACAACCTTCGGTATTTCCCTTAAATAAATTTCATAGCGTAATTTTCAGTTTAACTATCGTCGATGAATAAGCTTTTGGCATGTTTTTTATGTGTTTAGAAAGGGCGATTTTCTGTTAGGCCTAACCTGGCGTGCATTTTGGAAATGTGGGTTTTTGCCTTGGTCTGGGTTATATTAATTGTAATCAACGAATAGCAAAGAATTGCGAATGATAGTAAACTACAATGAATGGTCGGTAGCGTATTTTTACTCTGATAAAATTCAATAATGGAGTAATTTTGGGGAATCTTTCCTAGAATGCAATGTCCTGATCTAACCCTTAACCAAATCTTAACTTCCTAATCTCACTTAGGGCGCCGTGCCCTAACCTGGCCGAGGGGGCCTAGCCCCCTCCCAAGTTACACTAAACATTGGAAACATAATCCTGTCATTCCATAAACTACCCAGAAGTTCATTCGGAAGTCTGTCGCAGATTTACTGCTACCTATATATTTACCTTTTTTTTGTTCTGGCATTCAGTTCTATGGGCCAGGTACTGGTAGGCTACTAAATGCTGCACTCTTGTGAGTGTTTGAGGGTAGGCTAGGCTTTTAAAAGGAAAAACCGGAATAGTATGCAAAATATGGAGAAGGGTAGCCGTACTACCACAGAGGGGTAGCCTGGGCCAGTCCAGGGGGGGCCAGAGGCGGCGAAGCCTGCACCCAGGCCTGATCAGGGCTCTGTCCCCCACGTCAGGTTATTAAGGTAAGTTTTGGTTAGGTCAGGGCACGATCCTCTATTAAAGGTTAGGTTAATGTTTTGGTTAGGTTGTAGCATTGCCAGACATGTCCAAATGGAAATTTAGTCCCGCCGATCTGTTTCTGATAGTCAGTGTTACTTTGGGGGGGTCCAGGGGGCCAGGTCAGAGCACGGGGTTAGGAAGGTAAAGCCTGGTTAAGTCAGGACAAGGAATTCTGGGAAAGGTTAGATTTGGCCTGTTTTCATGGTCGGATCTCTCAGGCCTACCCTTCTCTCTATAATGGATTTGGTCCAAAAATTGTTTGTGCTGTTTAACAAAGCCTAAGCCTCCCAAATATGCTTAATTAAGAAAAGCTTGATAAAATCTACTGCAGATTTACCGTTACCGAGATATTTCCGCTGCCCGTTGAGCTGGTACTAAACACACCGTTCGCACAAGAGGCTGTGGTATTAGTGAAAATTTATCAGCCTGCTTTTTTCTTAGATTTCTTCATTGGTATATATATCTGGTGATTTAGACCATGAAGGGACAGGGATATATTTCCTTTCCACTGTGTCTACTAAAAGAGGTTAAAATAAAATGTTCAGTGTGTTTGAACTCGCCCCAAAAAAACACTTACACGTGTAGGTCAATTTCCTTCATATTGTTGATTGCCAAATTACTGTGAAAAAAATTAATTTTTCTAAGGACTGAGTTGATATGAGGTTTGGAGTTATAACAGTAATTATCTCAGTAACAGTAAATTCTTTATAGATTTTAGTATTTTTTTTATAATAAGCATATCAAGGAGACTTCAGCATAGAGCAAAATAAAAAAAAGATTATATTAAGAGTTGGTATTGAAGTAAAATGGTGCCCATCTGTAACCTCATGAGGTTAGACATGAAATGAGTTTCCTCCACTCCTTTGTTAATTCTGGGTTTCATGTAACCTATGCCCTTCTGTTTTTACATGAATACAAACTATCACCTTTTATGTAAGAGCATTTTAGAGTGTGAACTGAAATGGGGTAGTTAACTGATGGCCATCATCAAACGCTTTTTCAATCAGCTCAGTGGTCTGGTTAAACTAAGATATACTTAACTTTAGCGGTTAAGACATTTTGCTGACCCTGACCTTCCAGTTGGAGCTTTTTGCATTTGTTTTTTCTATGTTTGGTGTTTGTGTTTATGTTCAAGTTGATTTAAAGAAGAAAAGTGTTAGCGTAACCAGTTTTGTTGTGCTGCATTGGAACTAGGAGTGCGTTCGCTGATCTCCCTCGCAGTGGAGAGGTTTAGCAATAACTGAGAAAGACCAAGATTTCTCAACTTTTAATACTGCCAAATCTTTTTATGCCCCTTCCTCGCCAACTGCCTTGCTCTTCTTTGACCCGTGACTAGGTTACGCTAGGTGTTTGACAAGGGTAGACTGAATGTTGATAAATTGCAAGAAAAGTTTGAAGATCTGTATATTGCACGAGAGGCTTGGTCAAGTGGTTTGATTTATTTATTAGTGAAGGTTGGGATGAAAATTTAAGTGAGATTAGAGCACATCACAATTAATTGCATAAGTGGAGAGAACCTCCTGAGTGTGTGGTGATTGAATGCTTGAGAATGGAAGCTATGGATGACTTGGATTAGATTGAAGAAAGATAAACCATGAGTCTTAACAGAAACAGTGAAAGCAAAGTCCAGGAAAATGAAAGATAAAAAGTGAAGTGCAAGATTAGAGTGTTGCAGTTCTTGATCATTTAGCGGAGTTAAGTGAGCCCCCAGCTGCTTTCTCATAAAGTGGTTGCTGTTAAGTCTCATGTTGATTAATTACAATAAAGGAAGTCAAGATTTAGCAACCTATTGCTTGAGGATGAAACAACTGAATTGTATGGTTATAATTGTGCTCCCTCACATGCTAAACTGTTTACTGTTAACAGTGTGCACAGTGACAATGAACTTTACCCATATATCAGGCATTTTGTTTTGAAAGTGGAATGATTTTCATCAAGAATGTTTACTGATTACTGTTTATTGTTTACTGTGAATATTGTATGGGAACAATTATTATTATTGTTTTTATTATTATTATTATTATTATTATTATTATTATTATATTACTACCATTATTATTATTCAGAAGATGAACAATATTCATATTAAACAAGCCCATAGGGGCCTGTGGCTTGAAATTCAAGCTTCCAAAGAATATGGTGTTCATTAGGAAGAAGTAAAATGAGGTAACAGGAAATATAGAAAGCAGAGATCTCACGTATTAAAAAAGAAAATTAATAAATAGATGAAAATCTATTAGAATGCAAGGCAAATAGTATTAGGGTAGTACTGTACCAATGCACTGCATCTTCACTCGAACTTTTGAAGTTCTGGTGGCAAGACATCCTCAGGGAGAGAGACTGTTCCACAGTCCAACGGTGTGAGGAATAAAGGACCTCTGGAGCTGAGAAGTTTACAGCGAGACACATTTACTGCATGACGGTGCTGCTGTTTAGCAAATCTGGTTGCTCTTGGGAGGAAAAGGGGATCAGGGACCAATTGAGAATGTGAAAGATCTGTGTTAAAATACAACTTATGAAAATTTTTCAAAAAAGAGACCATCCACCGATGATGGTCCAAGTCATAACTGCTAATATTAGAAAACAGAAACCTACCACCACAAACCACTCTATCTAAAAGAGATAAATCTCTGGCAGGAGCAGACATCCACACCGGAAAATGGTGTTATAGAAAAGGAAGAACAAATGACCTAAAACAAGTTGCATTGATTTTATCACTTATAGATATATGAAGCCTTTCATGAAATGCCTAACTTTCGTGTGACGTTTGCCAACACTTTCGTTAGATGTTTCTCAAAAGTAAGATGCGAGTCAAAAGTTACACCTAAAATAGTTAAGGCTTCAGACTTATTCAGTAGAGCCCCATCGACTTGGAGGCGAGGATGGGATGGAAAGTCTGTACGAGATCTGCTCATCAACAGTTCATTTTACTGGAGTTCAGCCTCGTACCCCACTGACTGCATCATTCACTAATCTGCTCCATGTCATGATTGAGACTAAGGGCAGCTTCATTTCTCGTAAGTGGAGACTACGATAACCAGAAGTGTAGCATCATCGGCATACTGAATGATGTTTTCCAGGCCAACAACCATATCACATGTAGGCTATACACTAAAAATAACAATGGGCCAAGAACACTGCCCTGTGGAACTCCAGACACAATAGGTCTTGGTTTACTAAAGATCCCATCGACAACAACTCAGTGCTGCCTACCTGTAAGGAAATCTTGAAGTACAGTAAACCTAAAACATATCTACCCTCTCCAAGATAATGAAATATATAAATAAGTGCCTGGTGATTTACTAAATTGAAAGCAGCACTAAAATCTATTTGAAATTACTCTACACTTAAAACCTTGATCAAGGTTCTCTTGCAAATGGCATGTCAAATCTAAATCACATTTGTTAATAAACAGTATATGCATATCTGTAAATAAGTTCTTAGGATAAGCATCGTATAGTATTGTTTGTATGATTGTATGAGGCTTTGTGTGTGTATATAAGCTATATATCATTAACAGATTCTGTATAGGTTTTTAAGAAAGTAGTTTATAAACCTAAAACTCCACAAATGAACCCCATGGCACCATCCTTCTCTCAATGTGGGAATTAGCTATCCTTTAACATAGGTAAGATTCATCAGAAAATAATGGCAGGAACTGGGCTCTGTTACTGTGGATAATCAAAGGCTTACTGTATAGCTTTTTGCCACAAGTTAAAATGTAAATTTTTTTAATAGAATTTATAATTTGGATACTTACTATTAAGTGTGATCTGCACAGCCTACCTGCAACTTAGTAGGTTCTGAAGAAGAATCCAGATAAAAAAAAACTAAAACTTTGAAACATCTGATGGAGAACAGGTGTACTAGACGGACACCTGGGTCAGCCAAGTGATATTTTGCTCAGATACAAATACAGGCAGCCCCCGGTTATCGGCGATCTGGTTTTACGGTGCTTGTCTAGCGATGACGATAGCGGGATTTTTGACACCGATTCCCGGTTACTGGCAGTGCTGATCGTCAGTTACAGGTGCCAATAACCTAGGATCGGTGCTATTATTGCTGATTCTCGGTTGTCGGCGACTTTTGGTCATCGTCACGCTGTCGGGAACGGAACCCCGCCAATAACCAGGGACTGCCTGTACAAACCTTTGGTCCTTACATAGGGTTTTGCTTGCAAACGCAAGCTGGAACAGCTGTTAACTTTCAGACAAGGTCATTAACTACTGATGGTAGAGGGGAAGACCCGCCCACTCATCAGTCTGCAGTCTAGTTTTCCAGCCACCATCGTGTGAAGACATTTCTGAGCTTCTCTGCCCGACTGCAGTTCACTTTACTTTTGTTGACTTTTTTCTACTACAGTATATGATTGTGTGTGACTGTTTGCTTATATTTTCATAATACAAACCCCTAACTCACAGCAGTCTGGGGAGAGGAAACCTTTAATGATTAGGTGTTGTCCAGGTAATAATAAGCCTTGCAATCGGTTCCTCTCCTCCCTGGAAATAGATCCACACTCATTGTGTGTATCATGAAGGAAGCATGATTGCAACCAGACTATCCCTTGTGGCGAGTGTTGAGTCTGACCTTCCGAGCAGTGGGTGAGGTTTGCTCGGAAAAAGAAGAAAGTTTCTCCGGTGTCTTGGAGTGCAATACTCCGCCGGTAACACAGAAGATTATCTTTGGTTCCTTCTTGCCCTTGGTCAAGCTTCCACCTGGTGTTGCTACTCCCAAGGGAGTGGTTTCTCCTTTGCTGTCTCCTACTGCGTCATCAGTAGAGAGCCAGCGGAGGGGAGCGGATGACTGGTTTGACTACTCTCCAGCGGTCTCCTTTTCCTTGGAGAGGGAGTTTTCCTCAGAAGGACACTCCTCCTTGGGCGGAAGGAAGAGTGTCTCACCTAACCTGACTTGTCTTGCTGGTGTTGTGGAGCCCAAGGGGCTTAGGGAGTTATGGCCATCCCTAGCCCTCCCGGTGGAACCAAGTGTTGAGGATTTGATCTCCCACTTGGAGGCCTCCAATGGCCTTCCAGTAACTGCACTCAAGGGGCACCACTACGAAAATGATAGCATCACACTTGCCTTTGGTAGTGTGCCCACAGGTGCCACCCTTTATATCTTCATCCCTTTGTGAGGTCTTCCGCCACACCCTGGTATCCAAGGCCTGCCTCAGCCGCAAGAAGTCGAAGAAGAGGAATAGAAATTCTTCGTCGTTTTCTTCGAGTGCTATCACCTCCTCCCCCTCTACTTCCAAAGCTAGCAAGTGGAGAAAGAAGGTTGCCTTACCCATCCGTAAGAAGTCCTAAGAGGTCCCATAGGGCTTCTGATGGCCAGCCTTCCCCGATGGAGAAGGTTGCCAGATTTCTCGCTAGCAGTACTCCCAGTACTGCAGCTCCCGTTGCTGATGGCACAGGAACAATCGCTGCCCAGGGATCCACAGACCCCCGGCACACAGGTACCATTCTCGGGAAGTCACCTTTGCCGGGCCAGTAAGGGTCCCCAGTCTACGGACCCAGGCCTGGCCGCCAGCATGGCCCTGCAAGAGAGAGTGGGTAGAGAGCGGGCAGATGCTCACTCACCCCTTTCCCGTTCCGAAAAGAGCAACGCATGAGCCTGGTCACTTGGGAAAGACAAGAGGAGGTCCCCCATACAGTCATCTTGTACCATAGAGGCTCCAGCTTCTAAGAAGATTGTAGCACATCTCTGGGACCCCCATTCACGTTCACATGACTGGGACCACTCTCCCCGACTCATACAGCCGTCGTCACTGCAGGTTGATGACCGCCCAGGCCTTACTTGCCTGCCAGGAGTTCGGCCTCCAACAGGCCGGGTAAGGGTGCTAGGGATCTCTCACCTGCCCCCTCCACCTCCTTGGGGTTTTCTGGGAGCCGGGAGCCAGACAGGCCTAGGGTTCGGGACCGGGACCATTCACGCTCCCATCCCAACCCAACCATGGAAGCATAAGTTCCAGGCTCGGTCCTTGGGCCAGACCAGTCATATGCTCGAGTGGTTGAGAGATCACCAGGGGCCCCTGGTGAGCATCCTTCTCCTGCGGAGGGAGTAACCCAGGAGGACTGTGACCTTGAAGGACTTGAGGGTCCTATGCCCCAGGACTAGGACACCCCTGAGTTGCAGAGGAGTTTTTTAGAGATCGTCCGTTTGATAGGGAAGTACAGTGATCTTAAGGAAGAGACCATGGCTTTCCCCATGGACCTTTTATCAGCCATCGAGTCTTTTTGAGGACCCCAGAAGGAACCCAGGGTCTCGATGGGCTCGCCATAGTTGAGACTTGCTGAGGGAGTTTTGGATCAGGTGAATTCTCTTGTGCTTGGGCAGGAGAACTCACTTCGGTCTAGCTGATCATGCAAGACACTTCCTTAGCCTCTCACTCGCCAGAGGAAACATTACTACAGTCCCTTGGAGAGGCCTTTGCCGACAAAGCAGTTTGACCCGGACCTGGTTCATTTGTGTCCGGATCCGTCGCTAGACCACCTCCATGTGGAAGGCGTTTCCTTTTCACAACAGGAGGCAGCAGCAATGGAATCAACTGCCATGGCAGCATTCCAAACAATCTCCTGGATTGATCTTGGACCCCTTGCTGTGGCCAAATTGCTTATTCCTCCTCAGGGTCCCGTACATATGAAGAGGAATCCACATTTAGGAGACTGATGTTGTCTGGAGGTAGGGCCATCAGATAGCTAACCTGAGGGCAAATCTGGTTCTAAAGAGAAGATATGCTGTATTGTCTCAGGTTACCAGGTTTGTGGGGTCAGAGTCGGCATTGGCACTATGAAATGGATCATTTCTGGGTTCCACTTCCGTCTTCCCTAGAGGAGAGGTGGAGGTTGCAGTGGACAGGCTTAGGGTTGAAAACAACATGCTTGTTCACCAGGCAGTGATCAAGACCTCCAGGTCTTCACGTGGCACTGTAGCCCGACCTTCAGGTCAGACTGGCTCTTCCTCTTCGGGTCTCAGGAAGTCCCAGGCTTCCTTGGGTCCCCATGGGAACACCCAGTCTTCTTCTACCCCTGCTAAGAAAGGTGCTCAGTTGCACCCCTTTCATGCCTCTGCCTGTCCTAGGAATGGGGACAAGGGTAAGAAGAAGGGAGGAGGATACTACGGGTGGTTTTCCTTCCCACTTGTGCCATTGATCGGGGTTTGCCTGTCGAGCCATTGTTCAACATGGCAGCGATACGTAGCAGAGACCTGGGTAGTGGATGTCCTTCAGGCGAGATATCTGCTACCCTTTGAGTTTCTGCCACCCCTCACCAAAGATCTGGTCCACTTCCAAACTTAAGTTCACGGCTCGCCGAAGGACCTCGCCCCGTGGGAAGAGGTGAAAATGACGCTGAAGAAAGGCACTGTAGAAATGAAAGATCGGTCGTCAGGGTTTTATAGCCATCTTTTCCATAGGGAAAACGGCGGGTGGTTGGAGACCAGTCATAAATCTCTCCCCCTGAACCGGTTCATTTGCCAGACCCGGTTCAAGATGAAAGGGTACAGCCAGTGCTCAATTCCATCAGGGAGTCCAACCTCATGCTTTCGGTGGACTCAAGGATGCTTATTTCCAAATACTGTACCCATTCACCAGTCCTCTTGCAAGGACCTTCGCTTTACCCTCGGGGAGACAGTGTTCCATTTCAGGGCACTTTGTTTTGGGCTCAACCTCTCCCCAGGTCTTCACTCTTATCTCAGCTTGGGCCCATTCACATGGGATATGTCTTCTGGGGTATCTCAACAATTGGCTAGTCCTGGTAAGCTATTGGCCGCAGATGTCCCAGGACAAAGACCGACATCTCGAATTTTGTCACGACTTGCGAGTGGTGATCATTTTCGAGTAGTCCAATCTCACACCCAGGAGGGGGTAAAGTATCTGGGCAAGCTGACAGATATGGCAGCAGCAAGATTCTACCCCTCAGACTCTGGTATCAGCACATTCAGAGAGGGAGTGTGGTTGTTCCTGTCACAACAGGAGCAACTGGTTCAGCAGTGGCAGTTGTTCTCAGTTGCCTGTCGTTGTTGGAGAAGCTGGTTCTTCATGGGCAGCTTCACCTTCATTTTCTTCTGTGGAGAATGAAGGAGTTTTGATATCCAGCAAGGGAGCCCCCATTCTTCTTGATTCCTCTCTGAGGAAGTAAGGAAGGACACAGCATGGTGGCTAGACAACAGGAACCTCTTAATTGGAGTACTGTTAGGCACTTCCCTTCCTGAGATGCTTCTGTTTTTATATGCATCGACTGAGGGATAGGGCGTACACCTGAAAGAGTTGCCACTTTCAGGTGTGTGGAACCAGAACAACAGACACCCCCACATCAGTATCCTGGAACTCAAGGCGGCGCTTTTGGCACTGCAGGAGTTTTAGGATCAAGCGGTGGGGCACTGCGTGGTGTTGATAAGCGACAATACCTTGGTAGTGCCATACGTCAACATGCAGGGGTGATTGGTTTCCCTTCAGCTCCATATGTTGGTGATGCAGGTGCATGAGTGGGAGGTAGCACAATCATTGGCGCTGTCAGTCAGATACATTCTGGGGCTGGAATGTAGTGGTAGACAAGCTCAGTCACCGGGGCCAGGTGGTAGGGACAGAGTAGTCCCTACACTCAGACATAAAGGAAAAGTTGTTCGATCTTTGGCGCCTCCCAATGATAATCTCTTTGCAACCCGGCACAACAGGAAACTGCCAGTGTTCTGTTCAATTGTGCCGGGCCTGTGGGAAGCAAAGAAGACACCTTCCAGCACCGATGGGACAATCTCAAGGCCTATACCTTTCCTCTGTTTTGTCCGATTCTTCGG
Source organism: Macrobrachium rosenbergii (assembly GCF_040412425.1). Taxonomy (NCBI): domain Eukaryota; kingdom Metazoa; phylum Arthropoda; class Malacostraca; order Decapoda; family Palaemonidae; genus Macrobrachium; species Macrobrachium rosenbergii. The sequence goes on from NC_089747.1 coordinate 25,626,733, forward strand.
GTGATCAACAGGGTCACAATCACCCCGAATCTCAGGGTGACCCTGGTAGCTGCCGAGTGGTATCCAGACCTGCTAGCTCTACTTTCCAAGGTACTGAGAGAGATTCCCCCTTGGCACAACCTGCTGTGCCAGCCCCACGTAGAGAGGTATCACCAGGCTGTGAGAGGACTGTTACTTCATGCCTGGAGACTATCCAGTGTCTCTTGTGAGTGAGAGGTTTTTCTCGCTGCAAAGTGACAGAGATGTCTGGATACGGCTGTGTACCGAGGGAAATGGGCCGTCATCTGTGATTGGTGTCGTCGACAGGGTATCTCTCTGGTCAGAGCTACTCTTCAGCAGGTAGTTGACTTTTTGTCTTTCTCTGTCAAGAGAAGCTTATCTCTGTCTCAGCTATTAAGGGGTACAGAGCTGCCCTTGGTCAAGTCTGTCGCTTGAAGGGTATCGATCACTCTTCCTCATGGGAGATCTCCATTGCTGTAGTGAAGCTTGGAACAGTCTTGCCCTCCTAGGGAACTCAGGCCCCTTGAGTGGGACATAACTCTCGTCTTACGGAGCCTGACTCGTGCACCCTACAAGCCTTTACGAGAGTCATCAGACAGATCTGACCTTTAAGACTGTTTTCTTGCTTGCCCTGGCATCGGCAAAGGGTTGGCAGACTACTTGGCCTTTCCTTCAGTGTTAAACACTCGAGGGGATGGGGATCTGTTACACTTAAGTTTGTTGCGGAATTCGAAGCAAAGGCTCGGAATCCGTTGGTCCCTTATGCCAGCCAGATTCGTGTCCTTTTCGATCCCCTCCCTAGAGGACTTAGTGGTGATCAAGACGAGATGCTACTGTGTCCAGTTAGGATGCTGCAGTACTATCGTAAGAGAGCTTTCTGGCTTCATGAGAATCAAGCGGGCGTACTCTACATCTGATGAGGTGGATGGGAGTATGTTCCTAGTAAGAGCTTGCTTGGTCAGGGGCATTGGTCTGTCCCTCGCATTCTGGAAGAAACTGTCGGTTCTACAGGTATGAAGGGCAGGAGAGAGGTCCTGACAAACCTCATTCACATCCTTCTACCTTTGGGATGTTGCCCACAGGTCCTTGGACTCATTTTCCTTGGGTCTTGTGGTGGCTACTCAAGTTGTGTAGCTCACCTGACTCCCCTAGAAGGAGCATCTCGCCTAAGGTGCACGGTAGTAAAAGAGAGAATGTGTGAGAGTGGCTGGCTTCCACCCTTTTCTCTCTTACCTTTCTTCTCTCGTAGGGCAGAGAGGTGGCGAGCCATCACATGCTGGACTGGCATGTCATGAAGGTGAGTCTAGATAACTGAGTACCCTGTCTATAGCCTAGAGTACTGTAGATTGTTAGATGCAAGTCTTCTTCCTGTCTCTAGCAAGGGAGGTGAGGGGTTGACAATAAAACAGACCTGTTGGTTTTGATAGCCTTCTAGTGTCTCTGAGACAAACTAATGAATTAAAGCCAGAAATCTGGCAGTTAAACATCTTATATGGTCAACAGACCAGAGGCACGGGACTCTTTCCTCAGCTCTTGGAGACCAGGAATAGTTTCCCCGGGTGGGTAAAACTTCCAGTCAGTTCAGAGATTTACCAGAATCCACCCTCCAAAGGGTAAGTCTCCAGTGTAAAGACCAAAGGTTTATATTTGTGTAGGAACAAATTGCAAATTTTAAAGTAATTTGTTTGTTCATGCGACACCTGTCAGATATATATATAGCTGTATTCTCAAGTCCGACAGAATTCCAAAAACTTCGCGGCTGCGCCCAGTGGGCCAGGTGGTTAGTACCCATTCCGCGCTGGGGAGGCGGGTATCAGGAACCATTCCCATTTTCTATTCAGATTTTCTCTGTGTCGGTACTGTCAACAACTGTTTTCAGTACCTCCGTCTTTGGATTTAAATAAACTCGTTATTTTCCACTTAAGTATTCTATTTGACTTTTGGTTTTGTCTTTGGATTGTGGATTGGCATACGCTTTTGTGGAATTTGCTTTTGATTGCTCTTTGGATGATGTCTGGATCTAGTTATGCTAGCTTCAGAGTATGTTGTGTGAATGAGTTTAAGGTGAGGCTACCGAAAGTTTCGGTAGATCCTCTCTTTATATGCATGAGGTGTAGGGGGCAGGTTTGCTTGATAAATGATCACTTACTTTGCCTCCCACCCTGCTAATTTATTAGTTCAGGTTTTCATTCTCGCACTAATAGTGCTCCTTTTGGCATCTGGAAGATGGCTAACAAAATATTATCTATTGCGGAGGTGCTTAGATTGAGCGAGTCAAGCGATAACAAAGAAGAAACAATAGTAACGCTGGGTCAGTCAAAGTGCCGTCGTGGAAAACGGGACTCGTATAGGGACGCTGAAGAAGGATATGTCCAATAAAGTTATCGTAACTATGTTGTTACAACAAAATCAAACACTTATGGAGTTATTAAAGGAAATGTAAGGTTTGTTTTGGAGATAGTCTACCGAGCAGCGGGACTAGTGACGTCACGTGGGCAATGGCAGCCTCCTAGTAAAAAGTAAACAAACGCTTTCGCGAGTTCAAAGTAGCGGTAAACGTTTAAGATGCCATAATTTACTCAGGTCGGTATCAAACATTAGTTTTAGTCAGGGTGAGGAGATAACCTACCATAATTTTAGTTAAAGCAGCGAGAATAGGTTTTATCTGCCAGACTGATTTATATCTACCCGCCTAACGTGGCGAGCCAAATTCTAGTACTCGTAGGCTAAGCGGGAGTTGAGACTTCCCAAATCGTAGCCTATTTCACAATATATTGACTGGGGCCTTTCTGTCAAACATGCCCCTCCCAGTCGTGCTCACCGCCGCTGGATCGCCATCATGACGGCTCTGCTGCAGCGTGGCGCTCCACTAGCAGCTATCCTGGGCGCCTGTAGCTGCTCGTCAGGGCGCTCTCTCGCTGCGTGCAGGACGCCGCTGGACCGCCAGCGTGACGCTCCGCAAGCAGCTATCCTGGGCGCTTCTGTAGCTGCTCGTCAGGGCGCTCCTCTCGCTGCCGTGCAGGGCCTTTCGGCTGGACCGCCAGCGTGGCGCTCATGCAAGCAGCTATCCTGGACTCTTCTGTAGCTGCTCGTCAGGGCGCTCCTCTCGCTGCCGTGCAGGGCGCCGGCTGGACCGCTATCGTGGCGCTCCGCAAAGCAGCTATCCTGGGCCTTCTGTAGCTGCTCGTCAGGGCGCTCCTCTCGCTGCCGTGCAGGGCAGCGGATGGACTCTCGGGAGGGCGCCCTCTTTGGTTGCTTTCAGTGACGCTTCAGAGCAATCAAAGACTGCGGGAAGCGAGATCCCATCTGCGTGTTGGACCGCAGGCCTTCGTTTCTCCCATTGAAGAGGGAGAAGTCTCTTGTGAGTCGGAGCCTGCAGTCCTTGAGCAGCCTCCCCCTTCCCCTCGCTCTACGGACTACCAGGTGTTAGCCGGCTTTTCTTAAGGACTTGTTTGGCGACAAGTTTCAAACCCTCGGTCCTCTCTCTCTCCTCCTTCGCGGTTTGCTTCGCCCTAGACGAGGAGAGCGCCGGGGTTTGTCAAGATGACTTCGTCTCTGGCGACCTTCAAGAAGGTTAACACCTGGATAGAGGAAAGAAAGACCCAAGGCAAGACTTCTTTTGCCCTGCCTCCGTCAGAAGCTGAGCGGCAAGGCAGGTATGTGGTAAGAGACCGGGAGGACGTTGGCTCAAGAGTTCCTTCGTCGTCCCAGGGAGACTTCGCTAAGCTTGGTCGACACGCCTAGAAGGTCCATCCTGTCGGCTACCAAAGTGTCCTGGACTTTGTCGGGACGGATCACCATTTGAAAGGACTATTTCGAACCATGGAGGTCTTCAATTTCCTGGACTGGTGTTTGGGGGGGCTCTAGGCGTCAGGATTAGGAGTCCCCGACTTGATCTGCCTGGGGAGCTGTCCAGCGTGTTGAACTACATGGACAAGGCAGTCAGGGATGGCTCGGAGGAACTGGCTTCCCACTTTTGTGCGGGCCTCTTGAAGAAGAGGGCCTTGTACTGTAACTTTACAGCCTATGGCCCTACCAGCCAACGGCCATACCACGTTGAGCACCGCTTCGTGCGATCAGCGGTTAAACAACGTTGGGTCTGGTCAGTACTTGGATGGGTGACCGCCTGGGAACACCAGATGCCTTTTGGCGTCTTACTTTGCAAAGTCAGTTTCTCCGTCGCAGAGGGCTTTGCTGTTCTCCCCTGTTTTCGAGCCATCTCTTCCCCAGTCCTTGTTCAGGATCTCTCCTCCAGCTTGAAGGAGAAGGCCACTCAAGACCTCTTGGCCCACTCGTCAAGGCGCCCGGCAGTCCCTTTGATGTCGTTGTCGGGTCAGACCTCCAGGAAGCAGAAGCCCTTTAGTGGAGGAGCTTCTTCCTCGAGATCTTCTCCCCAGGTAGAGGTCTTTTTCAGAGCGGAGCCCCCGCCTAAACCTTGGGGCAGGAAGTGACTTGCAGCGCCTCCAGACACCTGTAGGGAGCCAGGCTTCTTTCGTTTGCGAGAGCCTGGAGAGCAAGAGGGGCAGACACCTGGTCCCTTGAAGTTATCGAGAGAGGATACAAGATCCCCTTTCTCGACTCACCACTTCTGTGCACGTCGCCCACGGATCTGTCGTCCTCATTCCATCAAGAGAAGCAACAGATCCTTTTAGAGCTATTAGAGCAAATGCTCCAGTAAGAGCTGTGGAGCAAGTCCTGGAGCTGGACTCCCCAGGTTCTACAACCGACTGTTCCTAGTTCCAAGCAGTCGGGGGATTGAGACCAGTCCTAGATGTCAGTAGACTGAACAACTTCATGGTGAAGGAGAAGTTCAAATGGAGACGTCCCAGTCTGTTTTAGGAGCATTAAGACCAGGAGATTGGATGGTCGCTCTGGACTTACAGGACGCTTACTTTCACATTCCCATACATCCCCAGTCGAGAAAGTATTTGAGGTTTGTACTAGGGGGAAGAGTGTTTCAATGCAGAGCTCTTTGCTTGGACTAAGCACAGCTCCCATGATCTTCACGATTATCATGTGAAATGTGGCGAGATGGCTTCACTTGCCGGGCATAAGGATCTCGCTTTACCTGGCGATTGGCTCATCCGAGCCTCTTCACAGTCAAGGTGTCTGGAGGACCTGAATGCAAATTTAGAGTTGACAAAGTCCCTAGGACTTCTAGTGAACGAAGAAAAGTCCCATCTGATCCCGACGCAGTCCATTCGTTATCTGGGGATTCAGATGGATTCAGTGGCTTTTCAAGCTTTCCATCCCAGGAACGTCAGTAGCAATGCTTAGAAAAGTCTTTTCCTTCCTAGGGAAGGAAATATGCTCGGTGAGGGAATGGATGAGTTTGCTGGGGACCATTTCCTCTCTGGAGAAGTTTGTTTCCCTGGGGAGACTTCATCTCAGGCCGCTCCAGTTTTCCTGGCGGAAAACTGAAGAACAAGGAGAATCTAGAGGAGACCCTGAAGATCTCTCCCATTTTCAAGATTCACCTGAGGTAGTGGCTCGACCCCTCAGGTTGGCAGAAGGGGTTTCTCTATCCTTCAGAGCCCGACCTGGTGTTGTTTTCCTACGCTCCCAGGAGGGATGGGGGAGCAACACTAGGAGGGGAGAAAGTGTCAGGCACTTGGAGGGGGAACAGGTGTCCTGGCACATCAATCTCAAGGAATTAGGGCGATCCTGCTGGCCCTTCAATCCTTCGAGAGCCAAGTGTCAGGCCGAGTCGTACAAGTAAATTCAGACAACTCCACAGCCCTGGCATACCTCAAGAAACAGGGAGGAACTGGTTCCCGGTCCCTGTTCGCCCTGGCGAAGGAAATCCTGCTTTGGGCCCATGCGAGGGGATCACGATCCTTGCAAGGTTCGTTGCAGGAGTGGAGAATATCCACGCGGACCTTCTCGGTCGACAGCGTCAGCTTCTACCGACCGAGTGGACCCTTCACGAGAAGTATGTCAGGAGCTGTGGAGGTTATGGGGACGCCCCCTGGTAGATCTGCTCAGGCAGCCCCATTTCGGAAGGGTACCTCAAAACTTCCCGCTCTGAGTCTAACTGCATTCAGACTATCAGCCGACAAGGATCTTCACGATCTCTTGAGATCCTTTGAGACTGTCAAGGTACCTCATTCCAGGACGCCTCCCTGAACCTGGATGTCGCCCTAAATTTTTATGTCAAAATGACCTTAAGCCTCTTTCTTGGCGCCTCTAGAATGTGACAAGGAAGGTTATTTTCCTAACTGCTCTGGCTTTCCAAGAGTTAGTGAACTTCAGGCTATCAATAATCATGTAGGTTTTAGAGGCCATAATGCAGTATGTTCTCTAAGCCCTATGTTCTTGCTAAAAGCGAACCCGTTTCTACCCCAGTGGCCCAGGACCTTCGAGATTAAGGGTATGACGGAAATTCTCAGACATGAACCAGAAAGAGTCATGTGTCCTATCAGGGCTCTCAAATTTTATTTGCAAAAGACTCAGAAAGTCGAGGTCCTTCGGACAGTCTGTGGTGCTCTGTCAAGAGGCCGGATTTGCCTCTTTCTAAGAATGCACTGGCGTTCTTTTTAGAAGCACCATTTTAGACGCCTTTCCGGCCGTTCAAGACAGTGACTTGAGTCTTTTGAGAAGGCTCACGGTTAGAGCCATTGCAACCTCGGTGGCTTTCCAGAAGAACATGTCCCTGCGATCTTCTGGGTACCACCTTCTGGCGAACCAATTCGGTGTTCGCTTCACATTACTTGCGGGACGTGAAGAAAGCATACCTAGACTGCTATTAAGCTAGGACCATACGTTTCCGCACTCCAGATCGGCCCCATAACACTTCTAGGCCTGGACCTCTGTCGGACTCCCAGGACCAGGAGAGGGCAAGTGAAAAGCCACAGGAGGGTTACGGGGCTTCCCACCGATCTGGCGTCCCTTCGGCAGGACCTGTTGTCGCTTCTGCAGACACAGTGTTGGCAGGGCGATACTCATCCTATCCTTTAGAGGTTAGGAAGTATATTTTAATCTTGATTTTGTTTTTTTATCAGATCGGTCCCATATACGCTTCTAGGCCTGGACCTCTGTCGGACTCCCAGGACCAGGGAGAGGGCATGTCCAGTGTGCACAAGAGGGTTTGGGGCTTCCCGATCTGGCGTCCCTTCGGCAGGACCTGTTGACGCTCTAGGTCAGGTGGTTGGTGGTTGCTCCTTTGCCCTCACAGTATGGCCTTTTATGATCTAGTCCCATTGTGGTCACGCCCATGGACAGATCATCTAGAACTCACCAGCTATAGGTCACTACCTTGCTGGAGACTCTAGTAAAGCAGAAGCAGGCTTGGGTGACAGTAATCACGGGAAACAGAAAGCAGCTATGCTAACATAGGCCCTGACCTCTGTCGGACTCCCAGGACCAGGAGAGGGCATGTCGAAAAGCTGTAAGTTGGTTACGGGGGCTTCCCACCATCTGGCGTCCCTCCAGGTCCTGTTGATGCTCTTGGTCAGGTGGTTGGTCGTTTGCTCCTTTTGCTCTCACAGTATGGTCTTATGATCTAGTCCCATTGTGGTCACGCCCCGTGGACAGATCATCTAGAACTCACCAGCTATATAGGTCACTACCTTGCTGGAGACTGTAGTAAAGCAGAAGCAGGCTTGGGTGACAGTAATCACGAAGTCAGCTATGCTAACAAGTAAGGAACCAAGGCGCCAATCGCCTACATATATTTGTTTCCTAAATCCTATTTCTGTCTCTTTCCCACTCCAATGGTGGGATTCAGCTATATATATCTGACAGGTAAGTCGCATGAACAAAATGATATTTTAATGATAAAATAAAGTTTGTTCATACTTACCTGGCAGATATATATAATCATAGTGCCCACCCTCCTCCCCTCAGGAGACAGTGGCACTGAAAATCTGAATAGAAAATGGGAATGGTTCTGATACCCGCCTCCCAGCCCCGGAATGGGTACTAACCACCTGGCCCCACTGCGTGTGCCGGACGAGTTTTTGGAATTCTGTCGGACTTCCAGAATACAGCTATATATATCTGCCAGGTAAGTATGAACAAACTTTATTTTATCATTAAAATATCATTTTTCTTCCTGACATAACAAACCTGAAGGTCTTTGCATTTACTGTACAGCCCACCGCAGCCATCCGTCATTCTGGTACCTGAGCCAAAAGGCAAAGTGGAGTGGGCGTTTGCCGGCAAAATCCTATGTAAAGACCTTCATGTTTGTATGTTAGGAAAATACAAATTACTTTAAAATTTGCAATTTTTCATTGTGGTAAAAAGTTTTTAAGCCATATTTACTGTCATCAGCATAGACTTAATCAGAAATGTTTAAATTCCTACTTTCATTGGTAGTGATATGAAAATAAACTTATATCATTGCAAAGGAGAATAAATATTAATCCATTATTTTAAAATGCATTTTGGTATGGTATACAATTGAAAGTAAATAACTCCTTTTTCTTTTTTTCAGTGACTAATACAGCACAGTATTCATAATTTTTAAAATGAACCTTACCTCTACATTATATAGCTTTTACTTCTGCGCCAGCGGTAGTTCAACAGATTGAAACAAAAAAAATGAGACTACTCGGTCTTCTGTGAATGTTTCTATCCATCTACTTCCCCCACCCCTTACCAGGGGAACAATAGGTCCAACTCCCATACCAGTTCAGTCTACTTCTGTTGCCGGTTTCAGTAGAAGATTGTTAGAGAGTTATCTGGGCTCGATTTTCTGTTGATGACTTGGTTTGTTGATTTACTTGAATTTTTTCTTGGATATGGATGATAATGATAGGTAAGAGGTTGCCGTAATAGGCTTTATTCTAATTCCACTGACCCTCATGACGTGTGAAATGTCAAGGTAAATGGTGTAACGTGAATGACTGTTGTCAAGTATGTCAATCATGGTCAGATAAATTTATGATGAAATGTCGTAAATAGAAACTGATCATTTGAAAAGGCAGCAAAAGAAACAAAGAGGTGAAGTCTGCTATGGCTAGTGCCAAGGGAGTGCATGATTTGTCTCCTTCCCCTTGTAGTAATTTTGTTAAGACCTCGTCTCTTCCTTTATTACTCCTACTAGAGCTTCCCAATTGTTTCAGGATGTAAGGCTTGATAGAATTGAATCAGATACAGGCAGTTCCCAGTTATCGGTGGGGGTTACGTTCCGACGGTGTGACAATAAGCGAAAATCACCAATTTTTGATTATCGGCATGTCTCTTAGGTATGTATCAGCCCAATACACAATTATTGGCGCTTTTCGTCACTAGACAAGCGCCGATAACTGAGCCTGCCGATAACCGGGGACTGCCTGCATTAGGGTTTAAAGGCTGGATAAATCAGTTAACCGAAGTTTCACAGAATATTTTATTAGTGTTGCCCTCCCTGGGATCTTGGATTGTTTTGGGTAATTCCTCCACATTAGAGGAAGGATCAATGCCCCCGCTCTTGAATAGCCATGTCCATGGCACGTCCTGTCTTGCTCCCTCACTGCCCAGAGCAACAGGGAACCAGGACATGTCGGAGTGGTGGTGATCAGTGCCCACTGTTCCCTTCCTGTGTTCAGCCTGACATCAGTGTAGGTGCCAGACTTCATTCTCCATAGGATTGCTTGGGTAGAGTAAAGAGAAGCTGGCTGTCATCTTCACCGTGTTTAAGCTTGATAGCATTGGGACATCTTGTTAGTAATGGTTCTTATTGTCTTTCTGATAATGTTAGTAGAATGAATGATAGTAAGAATCATTCGCAGTCTAGGACTTGTGTTAAAGATCATGTAGTTTCTAGAGACGTGTCTAGAGGTTTTTCCTCTTCCCGTGTTTCTTAGGATTCATCGGCTATGCAAGAGATGTGCCCCGTGCATTTGGCTACATGCAGTTCTCCTGCGCCTAGCGCAGTTTTGCGCCTTTCGCCACAGCACCATTCACCTTTTGTGTGTCTACTGTGCAGGCTGCCTCTGTGAAGGTTTCTCATTCTACAGTATTGGTCAGAGGGCAAGGCTCCGCTCTTGTTCTTTGTAAGTCTGTCACTTGCGCATGCTTCCCCTATGCAGCTTTTGCCTGTGCATGCTTCACTTACGCAGCTATCACCTGTACCGATAGCACCTGCGCTACCTTGGGCGATACAGCATTCACCTGCACATGCTTCACCTATGTGGTCAGTGCCTACGCTGCCTTCTGGTTTACAGCATTTGCTTGTGCACTTAGTGCCTACTAAGCACTTGTGTTCTGTTAATCTTTACTCTCGGTCACCCTTGCATCACGTTCCCTCTTTTCTGCTTAGAGATCCTCCAGCTAAGCCCACTTGCGTTTCAGCACCTCTTCCAGTTGTGGGATTTTTAGCCCATAATCAAAGGATTGTGGTTTCCAGTGTAGTTTCTCCTGTGGCTCAGGAATTGGCTTGGTGTCGCAAGTTGCTTCCTGATCAAAACTTAGATTTGTTCAGTAAACTGGGAAATGTTCAGCAGCCAAGACACGCCTTTCGAGTTGGAGAAAGCCATTTCGTTGGCAGCAGCTAAGGAGGAGATACTACCTAGGGGAGAAGTTGTTAGAGAGTTAGCTTTGAATCAGCCAAGATGCTACTTTTCCGCTTCGTTTCAGCACAGGTTGCGAAGGATATTGTTGGCTCAGACTAAGTGGTCAAGCCCCCTTCTTTCTCGTTGTCAGGTACAGGTTGCTGGGTCTTCTATGGGTGATGTAATGGTCTCTGGTGCAGAACCTAATGAAGAGACAGACACGGCTTCTTTTTTTAAGAAATTACAATACAGTATTGGTTTTATGTAAGGATAAGTTCCTGAATTATTTTGCAGAAGTGAATAAACCTGATACATTTTCATGTAGGGAGGAAAACCTGGGCCAGTCATTTTTTCCTTCTTTTGTACTTCAATTCACTAGGCTGTTTAAGGTAGGTAGATTTAAGGCAATTGGACAGATTTTGAACAGAAATCCTCATCCAAGAACGCTTCCCCCCTCGCCCCCCCCCAGCGCTTGGCCTTTGGCTTAAATTCTATATTCAGTTCAAGAACACTTCCCCATTTCTATCACTGTATATGGGTAAAAGGAGAGCTAATTCTTACTCTACTGGCCTTCCTAGTCTTGAGGTAGCTTCGGGGAAGGATTCTGCTTCCTTCTCGCCCTTGGATCCATCGAAAAAGAGAGCGGTCAATAAAGGGAAGGTAGTGTTTTCTCAAGCAAAATTGAATTCACTTATCAAAGCTATGTTTAGAACCTTGGAGATCCTCTAGTTCATGGATACTGTATATCTGTTGGATTGATTGATGGTTGTGTCTGTGAACTTTCTTCCTTTGTCTCTCAGGACTCTGCTCCAGACAAGGAAGTTTTGGATTTTATTGGCTGTTTAGATGGAGCAGTAAAGGATGTGGTGAGTGAGAGTGCTCATGCTTATACCAATTTGGTTCTTAAGAAATACAAACAGTTGTGTTCTTGTCTTGCCAAGTCTGTGAAAGGTTCGCAGAAGGCTTCTGTCCTTTTTCAACCTCATCTGGATAAATCGTGGGTTCTGAAGGTTTATCATCCATCGCACAGAAAGTTGAAAAGACCGACGAGGAGGATTTGATAGTTGAGACTCATAAGAGGCCCCAAGCAGGCAGTGGCTTCCCCCTCCTCCTCGCTCTAGGCCCTCTACTTCAGCAGGAGTATCTCGTTTTGGACGGGATTCAGTTAGACCTTTTAGATCTAGAGACATTTTGAGGCTCCTCCAGAGGATCCAGTAAGCCATTTATGGGACCTGTTAAGTCACTGAAATGAAGTTTCCAGCCCTCATTTGCCAGTAGGAGGAAGGCTTTCCCGTTTTCAGGAAGTATGGAATGATCTGGGCATGGATCCCTAGGTGTGGAGGTACTAAGGGAGTATTACTCTATTCCATTTGTAACCTCCTCCAATGTTCAGATTCTTCACTGACACTCTCTTTGTATCTCCACAATCAAGAGAAGTGCAAAATCCTTCAGTTGGCATTATTCAATGACACACTCTTTGTATTGCCCCAATCAATAGAAGTGCAAAATCCTTCAGTTGGAGATCTTGAAACTTAAAGAGAAAGAGGCAATAGAAGTAGTTGGAGAGCCAGGCCCTGGCGTCTACAATCGCCTTTTTCTAGTCCCCAAAACCTCAGGGGGATGGAGACCTGTTCTGGATGTTTCCCAATGCCTTTGTAAGGCTGACGAAGTTCTCCATGGAGTCAGTGAGTCCAGTTCTAGCGTCCATTCAGAGAATGGACTGGATGATACTGATAGATATGCAGGAGGCATATTTTCACATTCCCATCAAGATTGGGCGCAGGAATTACCTGAGATATGTTTTTGGGAACCAAGTTTTTCAGTTCAGGGCAATGTGTTTTGGCCTAAGCCCGGCACCACAAGTTTTCACAAGGGTTTTGGCTCCTTTAGGAAGGTGGGCCCATTTGGTGGTCATAAAGATGACTGTACTTGGACAACTGGCTGGTTCTTGTTCCCACATTGGAGGGCATTCTGAGGGCAAGAGAAATGATTTTGGGTCTGGCTCAATTATTTGGAATAGTCCTAAATTTCTCAAAGTCGACCCTATCTCCTTGACAGGAGGTTACTTATCTCGGGAGCTGGTGGACAGTCTGCGCAGTCAGCTGCAGCACGCAGGTGTTGTGATGATACCTTTCCTCCCTTGGTTGCTTCAGGAGATTCTTCTTGACAGGGAGAAGTCTGGGCAGATCTGTTAACCACTAGAGCAAGTCTGGAAACCAGACCTTCCTTGTCCGCCAAGGGGTAATCAAATTCATGCAACGACTGACAGAATTGCCTAGCTTGCTGATGACTTTTTGGATCATAGCAATAAGAGGAAAAGCATAACATTCTAGACCTGACCAATCTAATAATATGGCACCTACCGCCCACAGCAGAGGATCTTGAACTGGTGAACAAAACACCGGCAGACAATATGATTCCACCTGGTCGCAAACAGGTCTACAAAGGGGGGACCCCCCACAGCTTCCACAACCTGTTGTACACCTCCGGATGCAAGGCCCACTCCATCACTATTACTTGATCCTTGCTCTCTGACCATGAAAGGATCTGCCTTGTCAACTGACAGAGAACTCGGACTTTGTCCCCTCTTGGTGATTTAATACGCCAGCGATGTGATATTGTCCGAAAAGACCGCCACTGTTCGATTGCATACCAGATCCTGCAGCTCCTGCAGTCCTTTCCATATTTCCAATAGCTTCAAAGATTGATATGCAGCATCTGCTCCTCTTGAGTTCACAGCCCCAACAGCTGCTTTTCGCCTGCAATCACTCCCCAACCTTTGTCTGATGCATCTGTATACAACAACATGTCTAGGTTCTTGAGATCCAGTGATACTCCTTGCTGAAGATAAGGTCTGTCTTTCCACCACTGGAAAGTTTCTTCCAGATCCCTGGAAACTACTGCCATATGAGTACAAGCCTCATTGTCTTTTAGGGTAGTTTTGCTTAAGACCTGGCAGTTCTTTCCTTTCTGCTTTTGTTTCAAGCAAAGAATGATATTAGGGATAAGCCCTTGCCTAGAACAGTGTCCTTATCCAGTTTGAAGTCTTTGGTACCCTATGAGACAGATTCCCTTTTGTGTCCTGTGAGGGCTTTGAGGATTTATCTTTATCGCGCTAAAGAAATGGGAGCTAATGTAAAGAATCTTTGTGGTGTCCGGAAGCCAGACCTTCCAGTTAGTAAAAATGCAATGTCCTTTTCCATTAGATCCTTGGCAAAGGACTCTAATGCAAAATTGGATCCTGATGTTTTATCTACCTTGAAGGTAAAGCCAAATAACATTCGAGCAGTGGCTACATCTTTGAATTTTTGGAAAAACTTATCCTTAGAGAAGTAATTGAGGCCGCCCAGTAGTGTTGTAATTCTGTTTTTGCCATGAATTATCTTCGCGATGTAGAAATTCAATACTGTATGATTTTTACAGAGCATAAGCTCCTCTCATTTGTGCAGGGGATATTATGTCCTGAATCGATTGGTAGCTTTTCTATCTGCAGTTTTTAGCTCCATTTGTGTTTTGTTGGGAAGCTTGGATATATTCATGGTTGCGTATAGGAAGTGTACCTTCATCTCTGTAGGCACTAGTTGCACATCCATTGTTGGCTCTGCTGGGTTTTGGCACAGTAACCGTACCCTCCCTCCTGCTGAAGAGGGCATCTTCCAAAGAGACCTCAGGTATTTTCATGATGATGTTCGTGTACAATCCTCTCAAGGCGACAGAATAGCCAGTGGATTGGTTTCACTAGGTAAGCAAACACTTATTTGTACATACAGGCAGTCCCCGGTTATTGGCGGGGTTCTGTTCCTGACGTCATGATAACACCCAAAAATCGGCGATAATAGTACTGATCAAGCCAACCAAGACTTGCCCGATAACCGGTGATCAGCGCCGATAAGAGGCGATCAGCGCCGATGACCGGAGTTATCAGCAACAAAAAAATCTGGTTATCGCTCACCTAGACAAGCGCTGTAAAACCGGATTGCTGGTAACCGAGGCTGCCGATAACTGGGGACTGCCTGTATTTGTATTGTATTAAGTAGCCTTTAAAGTACCTGCTAATTTTCACTTTGCTCACCTTGCTAAATGTGTGAATCAGCTATATAATGGAGAGGTAAGGTTCATTTTTAAAAAAATTCAAGATTTATTTTTTAAATACCTCTCCATTATATCAAATGCCCTCCTTACCTCCCCACATTCAAATGGACAGAGGTAGACCAACCTGCTACAGGTGTTTGTACCTGTCGTTCCCCATGTGGAGGTTGGGAGAAGTAGATGGATATAAACAGATATGTATTCATAGAAAACCCGAGTGTTTTAATTTTTTGTTTTTCAATCTGTCGAACTACCACTGGCGTGGAAGTAAAAGCCATATAATGGAGAGGTAAGTATTTAATAAATATATCTTAAATTAAGTATTTATATTTTTTTTATCTTTTCAGTTGCACAGGTAAACAACAGGTATTTATCTTTGTCAGCAAGAGCCCTTGGGCAACATGTCAACTTGGCTGTTAAAGATGGTGTAGGTGTAGTAACTGTTAATTCACCAGGGAAAGTCAATGTCTTGAACCAGCCTGTTATGGAGGAGGTGGAATCAATCTTGAAAAGAGATCCTCCCAATGAAATTCAAGTCTGTCAAATTATATCTGGGAAGCCAGGATGTTTCATTGCTGGTGCAGACATAACGATGTTAGAGCGATGTAAGACAGCTGAAGAAGCAGCAGCTTTAGCGAAAGGTGGTCAAGATATCTTATTCCAAATAGAGAAAAGCAAGAAACCTGTTGTTGCAGCAATCATGGGTAGTGCCTTAGGAGGTGGCCTAGAAGTAGCTTTGTCCTGTCACTATCGTTTAGCAGTCAAAGATAAGGCAGGGCTTGGTTTGCCCGAGGTCATGCTAGGCCTTTTGCCAGGAAGTGGTGGAACACAGCGTTTGCCTAAACTTGTAGGATTGCCTAATGCTCTAGACATGGCTCTTACTGGTAAAACTATTAAAGCAGATAAAGCAAAGAAGATGGGATTGGTTGATGGTCTTGTTAACCCTCTAGGACCTGTAACCAATATTGAAAATTCAGAAAAATTATTTCAAACTGCAATATTTGGAAGAAGTAGCCATCAAAACTGCCAAAGACCTAGCAAGTGGTGACTTGAAGGCTAAGCGAGGACCAAAGAACTTGATGGAAAATGTCATGAATACAGCTCTGCAATATGATGTTGTTAAAGATCAGGTCTTCAAGAAAGCCAAAGGCTCTGTAATGAAACTCACTGGTGGTTTGTATCCAGCCCCTCTCAAAATCCTTGAAGTTGTTCGCACTGGGCTTGACAAGGGACCTAAGGTTGGTTTTGAAGCTGAAAGCAAAGGTTTTGGTGAACTTGCAGTCACTAAAGAATGTAGGGGTCTTATTGGGCTATTTCATGGACAGACAGAATGCAAGAAAAACAGGTTTGGAAAGCCTGAACGCCCAGCAAAGACATTGGCCATAAAAGTGCTGGGTTGATAATGAATCACAGGTTTCTGTTGAACTAAAATATTTTGGTTTTCTGAAAAAGTTATATGAATAATGCAGGTTTGTCAAGAGGTATAAATCAGGTTCAGGCAGGTTTAGACAAAAAGGTTAAACGAAGAAGGCTTAGCTCCTTTACTGCTGACCAGTACATGTCCAACTTACAAGGTACTCTTACATATGATGGGTTTAAGAATGTTGATATGGTCATAGAAGCTGTGTTCGAAGATTTATCCCTGAAACACCGAGTGATTAAGGAAGTCGAACCCCATTTACCAGAACATTGCATATTTGCTTCTAATACTTCAGCCCTGCCTATCACCCAAATTGCAGCTGCCAGTAGGAGACCAGAAAAGGTTTGTACAGTATATAATCCAGTTTGTCATCTCAAAATTTAATTAGTACTGTTGTCATATTTGTTGTAAATAAATCTAATAGTGAAACTTGAGTTAACAGCTTTTTCATAAAATTCATTATGGTAGAGTATTGTAATTTATGTACAGTGTGAACTTACACACAGGTTATAGGAATGCACTACTTCTCTCCAGTGGACAAAATGCAGCTCTTGGAAATAATTGCCACAGATAAAACTTCTAAGGATACCACAGCCTCAGCAGTGGATGTTGGCCTCAAGCAAGGAAAGGTAGGCAAAGTGAATCTATGTTGATCTAGCCTTTGGTAACTGACAAAGTTCTTAGGGCAGACTGCCACAAAGAGGTAATTTAATTTTAATCTGGCTTTCACAACTTAACATTGGAATCCTTTAGTATAGCAGCTTATCTCACTATAAGCTGTTTGGGAATTGATTGGATATGGATTGAATTATAATGAAAAATATTCAGAGTAGCATTCAACTTTCACATGCAATATGGAATTACTTTGTGTATGTTTTTAAAAGTTTTAATGTTAGTTTTCAATGTAAACTAATGTCTGGAGACTCAGAAGAAATAATTCCCATTACCACATGTCTGAGTGGACATCCAGCTGTAGGAGGACCCCTAGTAGTAAACTGGTAATTTGTTCATGAGACTTACCTGCCAGATATATATATAGCTGTATTCTCCGAAGGTCCGACAGAATTTCAAATTTCGCGGCACACGCAGTGGCCGGTCAGGTGGTTAGTACCCATTCCCGCCGCTGGGAGGCGGGTATCAGGAACCATTCCCATTTTCTATTCAGATTTTCTCTGTCGCCGGACTGTCAACACCTGTTGTCAGTTCCTCCGCCTTTGGATTTCAAAATTTGTTGTCACTTAAGTATTTTGGTTGTTTTTGGTATTCGACTGGATCTGTGACTTGGCATACGCTCTTTGTGGACCGTTTTGATTTTGCTTTTGACTTTTCTTATAATTAAGATGTCTTACCTCTAGCTATCGAGTCTGTAGCTTGGGTGAATGTAAGGTGAGGCTATCAAGACTTTGATAGTTCCTCACTCTTTATGTATGATATGTAAGGGTGTTCAATGCTCTATGATAATCGGTAATGAATGTGTGGGATTGTCTGAGGGTGAGTGGAAGAAATATGAAGCCTATATGCTTAAATTGGGCGTGATAGGCTGAGGAAATCTTCCTCTAGAGTGCATCCTTAGTTGGACAGTCAGGGTTTTCTCCTACTAGTAACCCTGTAGTAATTTATTACTAACCCTGTAGTTTGTTGCTGCAGAAAGGTAATTCCCTGGCTCTCGTGTGAGTCAATCGTGCTCTTGAAACTAAAGTGAATGCAATTCAAACGCATAGTGTTAGTGCTAGTGCCCTAGTGTTGTGGAGGGGGCGTCAGATCGGCCCTATAATGCCTCTAGGCCTGGACCTCTGTCGAACTCCCAGGACCAGGGAGGGGGCATGTCGAAAGCCGCATGAGGGTTACGGGGCTTCCCACCGATCTGGCGTCCCTTCGGCAGGTCCTGATGACGCTACCCAGGCTGCCAGGGATCGTGCTCAGGCACGCATCCTGAAGGATTGCTTCTCGTCCTCCGACACGTCCTCCCCGCCACGGGTTGGAGCTCGGTTGGACTCTCGCCCTCTTAAGAGAAGCTTAGAGGAGGGGCGCTTCACGCCCTCTTCCTCTGACGTTTGTACTCTTCCCCGAAAGTTGCGTGGATATTCCTCTGCAGAAGAGAATAAAGTGTTTTTCGAATGATCACTCTACTGACCCCCTGTCGCGCTAAGGCAAGGGCTAGAGCTTCTTCCCCTGTGGAAGGAAGTATCGTCTCTCGCCCCTTTCCTTCTCTCAGGTTCAGCCCTTCTCCCGAGAGAGTGGCTTCTCCAACTTGCCAGATTTTGTTGGGTTTGCAACAACAGCTGGATGCTCTCATGAACCTTTCAAGATTCGAATCTGCCTGTTAAGAGGTACAGACTTTCACCTTCGTCTCCCGCCTCCCACTCTCGATACAGAGCGTCTGTCTTCTAGAGAGAGTGTTTAGTGGCTTCCTTTCGTCTTCCCCCGAAGTTGAGGTGTTGGCCTTTTCTCTTGTCTCGCGCCAGGGCGCGTCTTGCTCTTCGTGCGCTTCTCACGCTTCACGCTCTCACCTTGAGCGCTCGGCGCGCGCTAGCCATGACGCTTCGCTCTCCACGCTGTGACTCTCTTCTAGTACTTGCCACGGGCCTCTCGCGCGTCACGCCATGACGCTCGCGCTCGCTTTCTCTCGTATAGCTTCAAGTCTTGTGTTGACACGCTCCAGTTGTTCATCATGATCAACTACCCGCTTCAACATTTGATGTCCTTTTAATTTAGCCAGTACTTGCTTCGGCAGTACATATACTAATTGGAACGATACAGAGAAGATTAGCATGGCTCTTTTCCTCCTTGATGACACGCTAATCGTGAAGCGTTCCACATTTTTTATGTTTACTATCGTTTTTTCTAGTTGAACTTCTTACGTTCGCTGGAGTTCCTGCTTCCACGTGTCGGACTTGTCGGAACTACTTTCACCACTCACTCAAGACCCACCAGCTGCGGAAGAACATCCTCTTTCGTCACAGCCTTTGTATGAAGAGAAACTTCTTTGGTCTTCTTCTTCCTCTGATTATCAGACTCTGGCTTTTTCTTAGGGATCTGTTTCCTGAGACTTTTCAACCGTCGACTCCTCTCTCCACCTCGCAGTTGTCTTTGTCTTAAGGGGCGTTTGACGGGTAAATCGGAAATAAAATTTTCTGGGATATTTTATATATGGCATCATACATATCCTGACTATCTTCTCAGAAAGTTTTATTTAAAAGTTCGCCACAGTTAGAAGTTATAAACAAAACAGTAACCTATCATAGTCAAATTACATTTTTCATATAATGTAATGATATTGTCAGTATATCGGTGGTAATTTCCTTTTAGCTATGAAATAATATCTAATGCGATCTATGGCAACCCTGTGGACATAGTTCGCATCAGCAAAAGACAGGAATGCCCAGGGCAGTCAGTGGCAGTCAGTCAGTAGCAGCTCAGAGCTTGACTAAGTAAAACGTCGCGCTGGCCAACCTCAGCCGTGTTTTGAAGACTCGCTTCATTTAGCTTCATTTAGCGAAGTTATATTACTTTGCAGGTCTATTTTTGGCTTTTCATTATGTCATAAAACATCAAACTGTGTAACGGCAAGCAAATAAATACACAGAGAAGCAAAAAATATCGTTTTTCTCAAAACTAAAGTTATCGACATTCAAACTGCATCTCCTTCATTACGCTTGCACCGATCTCAGATACAAAAAGTAAACGAAAGCTAAATGTTTGCATAACAAAGGGGCTTCCATGGGAAGCAACATGAGACCCGCACCACGAGAAAGAGTTTTTCCCGAAGGAATGTCACTTCCAAGAGAGGTAGCAAGTGACTCCCTTCATCTCCAGACTCCCAGTGCAACCAGGCTTCATTTTGCACAAGCCTGGAAAGAGTGAGGGGCAGACGTTTGGTCCCTCCTACTGTTAGAGAGAGGTTACTTGATTCCCTTCCTGTCTCCTCTTTTGTTTTTTTTCCCCAACTGCCTTCCTGTCAAACAGAAAATTGTTTGACCTGCTCGAACAGATGTTCGAAAGGAAAGCAGTGGAACAGATATTGGACTCGGTGTTCCCCAACATTTTACTACAGATTGTTTCTAGTCCCAGAAACTTTCAGTAGGCTGGAGACCCGTCTTGGGCGTCAACAGGTCGAACAACTTGTCCGAAGGAAAAGTTCAAGATGGAGACCTCGAGTCAATCCTACTAGTGCCCTTCATCCCGGGATTGGATGGTATCTTTGGATCTCAAGATACTTATCTTCACTGCCCCAATTCATCCACGTTCGGTGAAGTATCTCAGGTTGTCTTGGGGACTAGGCGTACCAGTTCAGGGCTCTCTGCTTTGGACTCTGCACAACAGTTTACCATGTTGAAAAACACCGCTTCTCGTCCGATCAGTGAAGTTAAGCAACGTTGGGTCTGGTCAGTACTTGGATGGTTGACCGCCTGGGAACACCAGATGCTGTTGGCGTCACATTTTGCTCCGAGGGTGTTTACACGTCTCATGAAAAACGTTGCGATGCAGTTGCATCTGTCGCGTCAGGATCTCACTCTACTTGGGCGACTGGTTGATTCGACGTTCGAACAAGGTATCTGGAGGACCTTCAGTTGACTCTGCAACTCGTGAAGTCCCTGGGACTTCTGGTCTGTGGAGAAGTCGCAGCTGATCCCCTCACTGTCCATTGTGTCTGGGAATTCAGATCTATTCAGCGGCTTTTATAGCGTCTCCGTCGCAAGAACGGCAACTTCTATGTAGAAAAAGTTTCGGCCTTCTTGGAAAAGGAAACATGCTAGGTGAAGGAAGGAATGAGTCTGCTGGGACCATTTCCTCGCTGGAGAAGTTTGTTTTCTGGGGAGTCTGCATCTCAGGCCTCTTCAGTTCTTTTTGTTGGAGAACTGACAAAGCAAGGAAGACTTGAAAGAGGACTTGAGAATTCTTCCTTATATAAAGAGGATCTGTGGTGGTGGCTCGATCCAACGGAATTGCAGAAAGGATCTCCCTCAAGCTTCTGAACCCCAACCTAGTGTTGTTTTTCCGACGGGTCTTCAACAGGTTGGGGGCAACACTAGAGGGAGAGAAAGTGTTAGGAACCTGGAGAGAGAACAGGTGTCCTGGCACATCGACTTCAAAGATTTGGCGGCTATCTTTTAGCTCGCCAATTCTTCGAGGTCCAAGTTTGCAATCGTGTAGTTCTAGCAAACTCGGACAATACTTGTTCCTGTTCAGCCTTGCAAGAGAGATTATTCTTTGAGCCTATGCTCGCAACATTTCGATTCTCACAAGTTTTTGTGGCAGAGGAACAAAATGTTGAGCAGACCTGCTCTGTTGGCGCCATCAACTCCTGCCGAAGGAATGGACCCTTCATCAGGAGGTTTGCCAAGATTTTTGGAAATTTTGGGGTCGCCATCTTGTGGATATTTTCACGACCTCAAGAACAGCGAGGCTCCTCTGTAAAGCTCATCTGTACTCGACCCTGGGGCAGTTATTTGCTCTTCCCTGGGATTGGACGGGAATAGATGTTTCGCCTTTTCCCCGTTCTAAATTCTGGGAGAAGTCATCACATTCAAGTTCAGTGGCCTCACAAGGGACGAGGATGACTCTCATCCCCATGTTTGGCCTTGAACCACTGGTTCTCGGAGTTTCTCTTCTGGTTGGTAGACGTTCCGAGGACCCTTCCTATGAGAGCAGACCTGCTCATACAAACCCACTTCACGAGATATCTTTGAATCTCCCCGCTCTGAACCTGACTGCTTTCAGACTATCGAAACTTGGTCAGAGCGAAGGGGTTTCTGGCCAGGTGGCACGGGCCATCGCTAGAGCCAGAAGTTCTTCATCTAAAGGATATATCTAGCAGTGAGCAACCTTCAAAGGTTGGTGTAGAAAGAAGGGCTTTTCCTCTTCCTCTATCACTGTGAGCCAGGTTGTGGATTTTCTCCTTTACTTAAGAGAAAAACTCGATATAGCAGTTCAAACTATCAAGTGTTATCGGAGCATGCTTTCGATTGTATTCAGACACAGAGGATTAGCTTTGTCTGACAATAAGGACCTCCACGATCTTACGAGCTCTTTCAAGACGTCCAAGGTTCCTCAGCTGATTTCCCTGCTTGGAACTTGGACGTAATGCTCAAGTTTTTGATGTTTAGTCCTTTTGAGCCTCTCCACTCTGCATCTCTTAAGGATGTTACTCGAAACGGCATTCCTCGCGGCGAAGAGAGTGAGAGAAGTTCGAGGCCGTCATGTGGGCTTCAAGGAACACAATGCTGTCTATTCTTTAAGCCCTAAGTTCTTGGCTAAGAATGATAGGTCTTCTAACCCTTGGCCTAGACACTTTGAAATTAAAGGTTTAGCAGACCTTATTGGACAGGAACCTGAGGGAGTTCTATGTCCAGTTAGAGCTCTCAAGTACTACCTTAAAAGAACACAGGACACTCGTGGTCCATTGGATGTTTTATGGTGTTCTGTGAGGCAACCAGTTAAACCTATGTCGAAGAATGCACTGGCATTCTTCATTAGGGACGTCGTTAAGGACGCACACTCTAGTTGTGACAACTCCAACTTCAAGTTGTTGAGAGTTAACGCTCACGAGGTGAGGGCAGTTGCTACCTCCATGGCGTTCAAGAAAAATATGGTACTCAGTGACATTTTTTAGTGCCACATTTTGGCGAAGTCAATTCGGTGTTTGCCTCACACTCTTGGCAAGATGTTTAGGTAGCATACTGAATTGCTTTTAGCTGGGACCATACATTGCTGCTTCAGCAACCTTGGGGACAAGGGGTAACTCTGATCCTATCCCCTTTTAATTGTGTTTTTGTGGTTGTTGGGTCGACTACTGGAGGCAGTCTTCCCAATCCTTTGCAAACTAACGCTTTAGGTGTTGGTTAGGTGGTTAGTAATGCTCTTTTGTCCTCTTTGTATGGGCTATGATCTAGTCACATTGTGGTCACGCCCCGTTGACAGATCATCTAGAAGTCGCCAGCTATATAGGTCACTACCTGCTGGGGTCTCTAGTAAAGCAGAAGCAGACTAGAGTGACAGTAACCACTCAGTCAGCTAACGCTATCAGATAAGGAACCAAAATAATTTTACCAATAATTGGTTTTTTTCCTATTTCTTGGCTGTCTCTACCCCCTCCAAAGGTGGTATTCAGCTATATATATATCTGGCAGGTAAGTCTCATGAACAAAATGATATTTTAATGATAAAATAAAGTTTGTTCATACTTACCTGGCAGATATATATATTTATACCCTCCCTCCTCCCCTCAGGAGACAGTGGCGTTAGAAAATCTGAATAGAAAATGGGAATGGTTCCTGATACCATCTCCCAGCGGCGGAATGAGGTACTAACCACCTGACCCACGCCACTCTGGGAATCAAAAACATTTGAAATTCTGTCGGACCTTGGAGAATACAGCTATATATATATCTGCCAGGTAAGTATGAACAAACTTTATTTTATCATTAAAATATCATTTTTCTGGTTCAATGACAGACGTAACAACTGAACTTGTCTTCTCAGAAAAACTAAAATAAATGTCAAGAACATTATTTTATCTCTTGTCTTGCAGTTCTTTCTCCATTAATATTGGTGGATGGAATTACAAGAAACTTAATGGCAATTTTTTTTTTCTCTTCTCTCTCTCTCTCTCTCTGAGCGTTAATCTCTCTCTTTCTCTTCTGCCTCCAAAGATCTCTCTCTCTCCTGAAACTGCACAATCTTAACATGAACCCAAGTTCCTGTACATGTTGGCAGACTGGCAAGTACTGTGTTTTCTTTGATTAACTGGTTCTTCACCTGTTACCTGTTTTGACAGCTAGGAAGTTTCTTGGCCATTTTTCCCAGGCTTTTGCAATCTGGTTACGATGGAGGTTGCTTCTAACAGACTCTTAACACTGATTTTCGAATAAGTTAGAACACCAGAACTCCTGTCCCCACCTTGCTAACGCCATAGTAAAGTCATAAACTAGGACATCAAAACTCAACCTTTCTATGACATGTATGAACTACTTCATGAGGACATAAATGCCAAAAATACAAGCTCCCCTACTTGCCAATCCATGACCTGTGACAGACATTCACAGGTTAAAATGTTTTCAATGGTTTAATTCGGAGGTGATGAAGTCCCTACCTATATTTCCTCCCCATAGAAAATGTTTAGTATGTTTTTTTTCCAGTAAGCGTCATTGTCTCTCCCTCAGACAAAAACTCTCCAAGTTCATAAACTTTCAAAATAAAAAAAATACTAAACTTTGACAGTTACATGAATCTAAATCGAGTATTGTCTCTTATTTCACCTCAAGGTGTAACATTCAAAATCATTCTTTATAATACTGCAGGATTTAAAAATGCAGTGAAAATAGTATACAGTAATGTCAAAAGTTGAAACAAGAATTATTTAATCATTTATAAGGAAACCTGTGTATCTACATTACATCATACCTGAGACCGTTTTAACCTGACATATCTTCCAGTGGAACAAAGTTGAGTGATATCTTTGTTCCTCAAATATGGTGGTGGTCCTTTGAGTAGCTTAGGATTGGAAGGATTAACAAATGCCTTCAATGTTTTCATGTAAAAATTACACTAAAATCATAATAACCTCGGGACAGGAGGTATGTTATGATATCCAATAATTGCATATGAAAATTTGTGGTCATATATGATAATCTTTATTTTTGAAAAAGAAGATTTGGAAGTAATTTTGAGCAAAAATTCAGACTACTAATGGACCATAAAATGACTTTCACTGGCAACTTGGTTTTCAACACAAAATACAGAACCCTTCTCAAGAGTTCATGGGAGAATGATCACTTCCCATACCAGGACAGTCTCATTTAGTTGTCCATAAATATACTCAGGGATTGTTGATGGCTTTAGTTCTTATCTTTTATGATATGTGAGCTGTAATTATTATTATTTGGGATGAATCTTACCCATATCCAAAGCGCATTAAAGACCTTTATCAAGGAAAAGGCTAAGGAAACAGTGGCTAAGTGTCATTCAAATAATAAATATTATTTAAAATTTATAAATTTGGAATAAATCTTTACCTACTGATACTTGTATGTCTTGCTCATTTAGGTCCAATTGGCATTCAAAATAAGCTCAATGCTTGGCGCTTAGGACTGTCTCTGTAATCACCTGTTTCCCAGAAAAAAGTACTGGAATGTTTAATTCTGTCAAAATTCTGTTCATGCCATAATTGTGCAGATGGTTAATACTAAGTAATAATATTGGGACTATTTCTGCCTTTCTTCTCTATAACCTTTTTGTTTTTTGTTTTTGCATTATGTCGCCTAATGATTTGAACAGAGATGTCATTAGGCTTGTATAGGAAAGAGTTTTGTAAAAACCAAAAGTTTTATGGAGTGTTTGGCTGAGTGTGTTTTAAAATTCGGCACAGGTTGGTTTTCATGTTTAAAAGGAATGATATGATGAGTGAATGAATAATTTTGTATATGGAAGATGAGAGGCCGAAAGATTTCAGGCAATTTGTTGGGCCGCCATAAGCCTACAGTCTTTTTCCCTTTTCTTCAGGAATGTTGCTTCCCCTCCATTTTGTTAATTTTAATTTTTATCAGGTACAGTGCTCTGCCTTCTGTATGCTTCCTAACTGGCTCAGGAGAAAAATTTAGGTAAATTGAGAAATATTCCTCAGTTTTGGGTTAGAAACCTGACCATATTAATAAGACCAAGATTGCCCCCCTTAACCTTTTTCTGTTTCTCACTATTTAGAGGGGTCAAGTCTTTAGTCCGTATAGCCCACTCTCTGGACTGCCCTTCATAATTCCTAGATTTAGGGAACAAATTGTTTGAGGACCAAGGTCTGTGCCTTTCGCCAACTCTCTCAAACATCTTCCAGCTCAAATTTGAGCATTCCCCGAAGGATTTATGTGGTAGAGTTAGCCTTTGCGTTTACCGTGTCATCCTTTTTAGGAGAGAGTTAGGGTGATGTGTTTGAACTGGTGGAGTTATCTAGGATATTTACAGTTTTTTTATAATTTACATCATTTTGTTTTGAGCTTTAAATAAGTTGTTAATCATTTCTTCAGCCTTACACAGGTTTTCTTTTCTATATATTTGTTGGTCATACTCATATCACCTCATCACCTTTTGACAGTGTTCCAAATGTTCCTATTTGTACTACCGGCTCATCCTCTTCCGCTGTTTAATCTAGTTTAAGCTAACCTTCCAACATCAGGCTCTTGCCCTTGGTAATTATAAAAAAAAGAATGGCCCTGTTGTCCTTGTTCAGTGGTGAAATCATGCGAGAAGAAGAATCTATTCCTTCAACCCCTTCCCAACACATTAGAATGTTCAAATAAGAGAAAGCTAAACAAATGCCACCACTGCAACCTCTCAGGTCATTGCACTCATAGACTGCACAATAAGCTTCCTCATGATCAGTGGCACTGTACTGCAGTCTTTTATAAATAACACTTGTAATTTTTCTATTAATCTCTAGTTTGGGCAAACCCTCTCAACACATCAAAACTGAAATGAGAAAGGGTCCCCATTAATCGCAGCTTGAAGATTACAGTAATGACATAGTTAGAAAAAACTATGAATTAAAATACAATATTGAAATTTAAAAATTGGGGAAATAACAACTTTATACATAGACATATCTTAGACTTCATCCCAAATAATGAAAAATTTGTTCTTATTAAATTTAGGCAGTCCCCAGTTATTTGTGGGGACAGCATGACGATAACTTGCTGAATTAGCGCCATCCCCACTTATATCCAGTTATCAGACCCATAACCAGGATCTTGAATGGCTCAGGGTGGGATCATCATAACTCTTCTTGATATAACTGCAAAATCCAGTTACCATTTTCACCAGACAAGTACCAGAAAACAGGATTATTTTGATTTACAAATCTTTATTCTTAGCATAAGGATTTAACTTCTTAATACCCCTAGGTGGAATGGCAGGTAAAACCCAACTTTGAGAAAGGTAGTTTGGCTGATGGGTGGGGACCCTGGCCTGTCAGTAATGTACTTTACCTTGCTTTTGGCTGCCATCTTATACAGATGTCTTTGGGGATTTCTGTTTAACTTTCCAATGAAAGTTGAACTGTTGTTTTTAAACATCTAACTTACCTGGTAGTTATATATATAGCTTAAGTCCCTGACGCCACGGCAGAATTTCAAAACTCGCGGCAGTCGCCGATCGGTAGTCAGGTGAACCACCTGTGCGCCTCTACCCAGGTACCTGGAACCATTCCAACTATTCCTCAGATCTTCCCTGCCGCTGTGTCGGTAACATCGATGGAATTTCGCCGTAGCCTGTGTTTTTTCGCAACTTATTTTGGTGAAGTACACTTTGGCTTTGGCTTTAGCTGTTCGCTTTTGGATTTTCTTATAACATATCTGACTTCATCGAGTGTGAAAATGTTGTGTGGAGATGCAAGCGGCTTGCTAAAGTCTCCTTGGATCCCCACTTAGTATGTCTGAAGAACGGGAATGAAAGACCGGCTCAGAAGAGCCAAGAGTACTGTTTCTCACTCTTCTTGAGATAACCAGGGAATAGTTAATTCTTTTCCCTTGATAACTATCCTATTGATCCTTCTCCTCTAGTGGTAGTCTCTGAACCCCTACTGAAACAGGTAAGGACCCAACACTTAATGATTTGTTGGCTGCCATTCAGACCCTGGCCCAACAGGTAAAATCCTCTCAGAAGACAGGGATAATATGTGATCGATAATAAGAGATCTAAAAAATAAAAGTGTTAATATGTTGTTAGTGCAAGTGCAGTGGAGGGTGCGACCGCTCGGTCCTGTTGTGCTCCTAGTCCTAGACCTCTTCCAAGCTCACCAACCCCTGTGAGAAGGAAAGTCGACAGACGAAGGGAGGCAAGAGGCTTTAGCTGGGCGTCCCCTCGAGGCGTTCTGTTGACGCTTCCCAGGACGCTGGGCGCCCATAGGAAAGGCGAGGTTAAAGTGTTTTTCGTCCATTGGTTGCTGTACGTCAACTGGAGGAAGCTTTTGACCGATGTCGTCACAGGCGTGCCAGTTCTCAAGTAACCTCCAGGTTTGACGGGACAGCGAAAGGCTAGAAGTATGGACGCCAGGGCGCCGGCGTCCGAGCAGCTGGGCGCCAGGGCGTCGGCGTCCAAGAAGCTGGACGCCAGGATGTCAGGCGTGAAAGCTGGACGCCTGGGCGTCAAGTGTCGAGAGTTAGACACCAGGACGTCCAGGCGTCATTAAGCTGGACGCCAAGACATTAAGCTTCAAGAAAATGGACGCCAACACGCCAGGCGTCAAGAGACTGGATGCCAGGGCGCCAGGCGTCAAGATGATATTTTGAAGACGCCGCTGTCTTCCGTCTTCGTAAAATCGGAAGAAGAGAATGATAATATCTCGCATTCTCCTGTGAATCCTATTGTAGAGATTTCTGACGAAGACAATATAAAAGGCCATCAGCTTTTATCAGACTTGAAAAGGCTTATGAAGATATTTTCGGAAATTTTTCCCAGAGAAATTTATCCTGACTGCCTCGTTCCCCACCTTCAGAATTTACTCTTGTGAAGGCGTCTAAGAGGAGGCAGCATTTACGAAGAATGGATACTTTCGAAGGAGAAACAATGAAAGACAGCCTTTGTTTTTCCCAAACTCTCAAGGTCTAGTGTTTATATCAAACTGATGTTCGTCAGAATACCTGGATAAGGAAGGGACTTATTCAATAGTTCCAACGAACTCAACTGCACCTTTCTCAGGATAAAGGACTCGGAGACTCTACTGCATCTTTCTCAGTCGGAAGAAGAAAGGGCCCATCTTTGCTCTTTCCTGGCTAATGGGGTCATTCCAATCAAAATCAGAATTGATTTATACCCCTTTTTCCTCTCACCCCTTCTCTCAAGATTTGGTATAGAGGCCTTTTCATCTTTGGCCCAGAAAACCACGTAAGATTTAAGATCTAAAACAGCAAGAAAAAGTCCTACCTACGACTTTCATCGCTAAAAAGAGTAAGGCTGAGGCTCCTGTGTTTCAGGTATTTCAGCTCTTTTCATGGTCGGCCCTCTGATAGAGGTTCCTCTAGGGCGGGTAGATGAATGGCAACAAAGAAGAGGCTCTACAGGAAAGAAGAAGGACCTGCCTTTCTTCTCCTGCAGACTGCTTTTGGTAGGAGCCAGACTGTCCAGCCTGAGTAGGCCCCCTCTAGTAACAAGACAATTCGACCTTTCTGCCAAATGCAACAACAGAACCAAGGCAAAGGTTCTATAGCAACAAGTGTCTATGATGTTGCAAAAGGAGACCAGACAGAGAGTTCAAGATCCGAATTCCCAGGATTCTACATTCGGTTATTCCTGATCCCCAAATGCTTGGGGTTAGAGACCGGTGCTAGACGGGATTGCACTCAACTTTTTTGTGCAATAAACAAAGGTCCATATTGAAACGACAAAATCGGTTCTAGCAGCGGTCAGACAGCATGACTGGATGGCCTCACTGGACCTCCAGGATGCGTATTTTCACGTCCCCATGCACCTGATCTCCAAGAATTTTCTGAAGTTAATAACCACCGGGAAAGGTTTTATAGTTTTGGTCTCTTTGTTTCAGCCTAAACAGACAAGGTTGACGTCTGGCTCTGGGTGAGACCTCTCAAGAGCAAGTTACCCAATATTGAGGGACGTTATGATAACACTTCATAGACTCAGATTGTAGCCACAGGAGCAGCCGGAGCTCTTCCTTCCAGCCCCAAGGGTAGCTCTCCTACTAAGAACAAACATAGACAGTTCTGTTCAGTCAGGATACCGGGCTGCAAGAGCGTGGCGGACACTGTGCTGCCTTCAGCACATCCTCCTCTTCCTCCTTAGGATTGGTACTTCGAACTGCAACCCTCTCACGGTCCATTATTGACGATGAGAAGGAAATAATTGCCGTAGTTGAGGCTTCCCCAGCCTGTCCCCAACAGCAGGAAGCCCCGCATATAGCTTTACTATAAAATATGCAGCAGACTTTGTCTTCCCAGCTGCAAACGTGACAACCAGGCAAACAGAAGAAGGATAATAGGCGAACCAACTAAAGCTTCTAGACGTCCAGAAGTTTAAGGCGCTGAGCGTAGTGAATGAAACTCTAGACGCTGGATGCAGGATCTGTGGCATCAAGCATCTAGCGAGTGAAATACCATGATGACAAGGCGGACGTCAATGAACTTCAAGATATTGGAGTCAAGCGGGCGCAAGGCATTGGGCGGATGATTGCAATGTAGCAGGTTTTTCTTCACTTTCGAGATCAGAATTGTACCAAGACTGGCTCCTCAGGAGTTAGCCCAGGGCTCTGCCTGGAGATCACAGGCATCACGATTAACAAAGAAGGAATTAGGTCTACTGATAAACAGATAGAAATCTCAGCTGATCCCATCCCAAGAGGTTCTATGCCTTAGGATGAAGATTCAGAGTCAGGATTTTCGGGCTTTTCCGTTTATTGCAAAAGACAGGACAAGCCTCAAGAAAATTTCAGAACTTTATAAAGAGACAGTCATGCTTGGCAAAGGAATGGATGAGTCTGCTGGGAACCCTTTCCTCGCTGGAACAGTTTGTCTCCTTTGAGAGGTTAATTCTATGCCCCCGTTACAGTTTCATCTAAATCAGAACTGGGACAAGGAAATAGAACTGGAGACCAAGTGCATCCCCATTTCGGAACCAATAAGAACGTATTTGTAGTGGTGGAACGTCCCGTCAAGCTCCAGGAGGTCCCTTCTCTATATTAGAGGAACCCAGACCTAGTGTTGTTATCCGACACGCTCGGACTCAGTATGGGGAGCAACACTAGGAAATAAAAAGTCTCGGGCTCCTGGAACAGAGAGCAGGAGGAGTTAAACATCAATTAGAAGGAACTAACTGCAATCCTTCTAGCTCTCAGGGAGTTCGAACACAGTGGGGAACAAAGAGGTGCAGGTCAACACCGACAACACGGCAGCGTTGGCCTACATCAGCAAACAAAGGGCACTCACTCCAGGTCTCTATACGAGACAATAAGAGAATCTCTTCTTTGGGCAAAGGAGAAGAATGTCAAACTAGTAACCCATTTTATCCAAGGGGAGAAAAAAAATGTGAGGGCGGACATTCTGAGCAGGAAATCAAAGTCCTCTCAAAAGAATGAACAGGGCTGTGCAGTAGCATCAGGACTTTGGGGGCGTCCTTGCATAGATCTCTTCGCCACAGCGCAAACGAAGAGGTTGGACACTTACTGCTCTCAGTACCAGATCCGGGGCTATATACATAGACCCGTTGCGTTCCTGGTGGACTGGTCCAACTTGGACGTGTATGCATTTCCCTCTTTCAAGATAATACACAGGGTACTGAAAAAATTTGTGTCACATGAGAGGACCAAGATTGACCACTTGTGGCCCTTTACTGGCGACAAGAGATTGGTTCCCAGAAGTACTGGAATGGATGGTGGACATCCCGAGTAGCCTACCTCAGAGAGTAGATCTACTCAAACAACCCTCACTTGGAAAGATATCACCAAAACCCCCCAAGCGCTACTAGTAACTGCCTTCAGACTATCAAAAACTCACAAGAGCCAGAGGTTTTTTCAAAGAGGCAGTTGGTGCTATCAAAAATCAAGGAGTTATCCACCATTAAGGTATACCAATCCAAGTGGGAGGTATTTAGAGGATGGTGCAAGAGACAACCATGTGTCCTCTTCCAATATTTCTGTAACCCAAATTTGTATATTCCTTCTAGAACTCAATTTTTCATGGAACCTCTCTACCGTGGTCCTGAGGTTCCTCATAAAAACTTGGACCTATAAAACAATAAGGTTCTCCAGGACCTCAGATTCTTGCAGAGGGTATCTTTAATGGAACCTCACCCTGAAAACTCTTTTCTTGGTCAGTTTGGCCTTAAGAAGACCTCACCATGAAACTCTTTTTCTTGTTCAGCCACAAAAGAGTTAGTGAGATACATGCTCTCAGCAAGAATATAGATTTTATACAAGGCAAGGCAATCTGCTCACTGCAACTAGGCTTCCTTGCAAAAATGAATACTCATCACAACCCTGGCCCAGAACGTTCGAGATTCCAAACCTAACGGACATAACAGGGGAGGAGAGAGAGAAAGTCCTATTCTGGTGAAGGGCTCTAAGGCTCTACCTGGATAGGACAAAGGACTTTAGAAGGAATACAGAAGGGCTTTGGTGCTCAGTCAAAAAGCTCTCTGTATAGATGTCGAAGAATGCTCTGTTTTATTTTATCAGACAGTTGATAAAAGAAGCAAATATGGAATGTAGAGAGATAGACTACAAGATTCTGAAAGTAAAGACAATCTGCTCGAGGTCAGGGCAGTAGCAACCTCTGTAGCTCTTAAACAGAACAGGTCCCTGCAGAGTATCTTGGACACGACCTTCTGGAGAAGCAAGTTAGTATTTGCCTCTCACTATCTAAAACAAGTCAAAACATTATAAAGATTGCTATACGCTGGTGCCCAGTTTATAGCATCTAATTCAGTAATGGGAGAGGGAATACCCTACAATCCCATAAACCAATACCCTTTTTCTTACCTTGGAATTGAGAATTTTTTGGGTTGTTTGTGAAGACTGGACGCAGTCTTCCGCAATCATTGGGATGAAAGTTCCTTGGTAGAGCCTGGAACAAGGGTATTGAGAGGAGGTCTAGTCACATAGAGGTTATACACGTTGACAGCCCTAGAGATTTTCAGCCCCCTGGGTGGATCGCTGGATCTCTTAAGGAATGCAGACATAATGAGAGGAGTTTATTGAAGTCAGCTTCCTTAATCAATCCTATAAAATAATACCCTTTGTTCTTGCCTTGGGATGGTTGAAATTTGATGGTTGTTTGTGAAGATTGAACGAGTCTTCCACAATCATTGATTTTAGTCAGATGATCATTTTGTTCCTTGGTGACGCCCTGGAACAAGGGTATTATAGGTTGTCTGTCACATAGAGGTTGGTGCACGGTTGGCAGCTCCTAGAGGTCTTCAGCCCCTGGGTGGATCGCTGGACCTCTTAAGAATACAGACATAATGAGGCGGAGTTCATTGGACTCAGCTTCCTTAATCCAATTCCATAAAACAATACCCTTTGTTCTTACCTTGGAATGGTTGAAATTTTATGGTTGTTTGTGAAGATTGAATGCAGTCTTCCACAATCATTAATTTTAGTCAAATGATCATTTTGTTCCTTGGTAGCGCCCGGAACAAGGGTATTATAGGTTGTCTGTCACATAGAGGTTGGTACACGGTTGGCAGCTCCTAGAGGTCTTCAGCCCCTGAGTGGATCGCTGGACCTCTTAAGGAAAGCAGACAAAATGAGGGAGTTCATTGAAATCAGCTTCCTTAATCCAGGTAAGGACCTAAGTTGGTTTATTAACTTTAAGCAAATTCCAACGATGTTGGCTGTCTCTGACCCTCCACCAAAGGTGTCAATCAGCTATATATATAACTACCAGGTAAGTTAGATGTTTAAAATGATATTTTCATAATAAAATAAATTTTTGAACATACTTACCTGGTAGTTATATATAATTAAATTCCCACCCTCCTCCCCTCTAGAGACTAGGGGCATGGAAGATCTGAGGAATAGTTGGAATGGTTCCAGGTACCTGGGTAGAGGCGCACAGGTGGTTCACCTGACTACCGATCGGCGATTGCCGCGAGTTTTTGAAATTCTGCCGTGACGTCAGGGACTTAAGCTATATATATAACTACCAGGTAAGTATGTTCAAAAATTTATTTTATTATGAAAATATCATTTCTCTTATGAATTCTTGCTCTTTTTCCTTGTTGTTGTTGTTTGTGCCATTTGTTTAGTTCGGAAATGGAAAAAGCCCATGACATATAAGCCTTCCCCTGATACTAAATACAGCAAAAGATTATCATAATTCAAAGTGTAATTGTTAAGCAAATAAGGGAAATTAAAAGATCTGTTGTTGGAGGTGCATATAGAGATGTGTTTTTCTACGTCGTGCCCATTTTACCTCAAACAAGTAGCAGTAATGAAAGTTATGTAATTAGGAAAATCTCAAACTGAAAATCTTGGGCATTTTTTACATGAAAAGAGCTGATTCCCTTAGTTCTCATTAGACTGAAAAATGGCTAAGCCTAAAGACAAAAGGATCGCCAATATTTCTCTCTCTCTCTCTCTCTCTCTCTCTCTCTCTCTCTCTCTCTCTCTCTCTCTCTCTCTCTCTCTCTCTCTCTCTCTCTCTCTCTCTCTCTCTCCTACATTTGTTTTTTCTCATTAGTGTCCTTCCCACAGCATTTTTCTCTCATCCTCTCTCTGCAGGAGAGTACATCCCACAGTGCTGCCATGACTACCTGGCAGTTGGTCAATTTTTCAGTAATAGATGATTGAAAGAGTTTAGGGTTGGTGACAGGCTGCACCAGGAACAAGAGCCTGTACTGATACAGTCAACAGCACTGACCAGTTTGTTTTTGTTGAATTGCCTGTGTATTTCATTTCAGTATTGAAAGAATTATGGTTTTAAGTGTTAGGCTCCACACATTATTATTAATAACCTTTAAATCAGTTCACTGTCTTTTTGCAGGTTGTAATTGTGGTTAAAGATGGCCCAGGATTTTACACTACTAGAATTTTAGCACCCATGTTATCAGAATGTGTTACATTATTCCAAGAAGGTGTTGATCCTAAGAAGATGGATAAGCTTTCTAAGGCCTTTGGGTGGCCAGTTGGACATGCAACTTTGGCTGATGAAGTCGGTAAGTGGTCAGTTAGCACGGTTACTTTTTTTATCATCAAAATACAGTTACAGGTTGAAGCTCAGTAATTTGAAATTACTGATTCAACAGCTTCCTTGGTTTGGCACATTTTTATCTCCATTGGTTTATGGGTCTGCCATCAGCGCAGCACTGTTAGCAGTCCAGACTTGTCATTATCCATTTACACTGGAATTGAATGTTTTGGTGATACATTCCTGTTATTTTCACATACAGTGTCACTTTAGCTCAGGGGTCTGGGGCAAACTCTCTTAACTTTAGTATAGGGCAGTTTCATATAAAGTACGTAGTTAATAGCCTATCATAACCAGTATTTTAGAATTATCATTGAGGTGCAAGTATTAATTTATTTAATGCAAATTCAGAGATTGATCTGCAAAATTAATTGCTTTTGACAATATGTGTATATGTGTCTATACTTGTGTTTACAACATGGGTAAAGTACTATGTACAAAACCCAAACATTTTATATAAAGAAATAAACATTGTTTCTTTTTAAACGTAATCCCAAATGTTATAAAAGAGAGAGAGAGAGAGAGTACTTTGCCGTATCAAGTGATGTCAGTAAAAATAACGTATGAAAGAGAGGAAGGGAAGGTTGGGTCCATAGTAAGTCCGTATTGTTTCTTAATGCGTTGCACAGAAACGAAAGCATTGGTTGTGTGTGTGTATGTTTACTGTCCATCCTCACGGGCACAGCTAGGAAAGTGTCAGTCAACATGAGTGCATTTGTTTTTTTTTTTTTTTTTTTTTTTCTTCTACCCTCACAGGCAGAAAAGAAACCCTTGTTCCACTGTCCACTAACCCTATCATACTTACTGGATTTCTCCAGTATGTATAAAATATTCAACTTTTTATTTGATTTTGGTGTGTCTGTTAAGTAACAAAATCCAGTAAGTTGAGGTGCTACTGTATTCAGCTGTATTGTAGCCTTAGGCAATGTCACCCAAGCTTATTTCTACCTAAATAAAAAATTTTGTTTATAAATATACTCCAATTTATCACATGTATTACTTACCATATCCATCTGTGTTTATCAAATGCTTAATGTATAAAAAAAATAAATATCACAGGCAAACGGGAAACATGTATTTTGAATGTCAGCCAGCTCACTAGGTGCTTATATGTGCAACGGACCATTTCTCACTTTACTGTTTATGTCATGCTGTATTATTAAGATTATTCTGAGCAGTTGAAGGATCAAAGTATCGTTTGCGTACAGTCTTGGGGGGTGTAAAGTGGTAAATTTTTTCTCAGTGATATTTTTGTTGGTGAAATTAATGTTTGTTTCCCCAAGAATGGCAAGATTAGAGATGTTTGCTAAATTAACAAAATGATAATTAAATCAAATGATAATTGAATCAGTTATATATTCTGTTACCTTTTAATTCCCCTAATTATTTATTAGTACTGTAATTGATTTGGAATGTCGCAAGTAAATGATGACATTCTGTGATTAGTCTAAGAAAGTATTCTCCATTTTAAATATTCAAATACTGTAGTCCTCTAAAATGATTTTATCCTGATTCTTTATATTTCCTTTCTTGATTAATTTTTTCTTTATAATGATTTTACTATGAAATAACTGTTATTTTATACTGTGTCTAAAATGACACTTATTTATACATTAACTTAATATATAAATTTTTTCAGTAACTGCATTTGTTACATTATTACAAAAGGAAAATTCAGCATTCTTTTTTTTAATGCAGTCTGAATTCCTTACCATATTTTAATTACCTTTTCATAGTGTGCTAATATACAGGTTATACAGTACATGAATGTTCCACTATTAAAAGGTGAGCACACACACCCAAAGGGTGATAAATGAAACAATGACTCCACCTCATTTATCAAATAACTTAATTTGATAAAGAGCATTCCTGAAAGATCTACCTATCAAAAATCTGGCACCCTTGGGGCCAGGCCACTGCTGATCATAGAAAATTCCAGATTTGAGAAATCACCCCGAACAAAGCCCCTATGTAAACAGTCTTGCCAGCTCATTCCACATTATAGTGCTGTTATCAAAATTAGAACAAAGCTTTTGAATAATCGCTGTCATTCGTTATGCTAGTTCCTTAGCAAAATTCTGGTCTGATCCAAAAGTATCTCTCAAGAAATGCTTACACCTTCGCTACTTGGAGCTTAAATCTCATTTTAGGCGCACTGTCAAATTCTGATCTCCTCCACCCATCATCGTTACTTCAAACTTTCCTGGCTTTTGTTTTCAGCAAAAACCTAAAAATCTGCTGCTTTTGTTTCTTTAAACCTGCACATGTTTGCGTGTGTGAGTGAGAAAGAGAGAGAGAACTACAGTATTGGGCCGGATAGGTTGTTACATGGACAGCTCTCCATTTGCAAAAGTCAAATAATACAATTGTATTAAGAATAATGATAATTTTAGTAAAACGTTTTACATACTGTATGCAATATTTCATACATTATTGTTATGTTGTATTATAATTATGAACAGCAAACCCATGTCATTTGTATTCTGCTAATGTTTTTCTTAAAATCATCAGCTGATTGCATTTTACCAATGTCATCACAGCCATTAGTTGGCTAAATGAAACTCATTTCGGAGATTTGTTGTATATGTAAATTATCAAAGCAGAGTTTAAAAATCCAACTTACTTTATTTATACTGTAAATGCAATAAATTAAATGAAGTAAAGTTTTGATTTTGCCAGTATCGGATGTTGCTTTTGGCTCTAACAAAACATTTTATGGCCTGCACATTGTTCGTTTCTTCAGTCACAGTTACAATACAACCATAAATTTTGTGGCATACTGTACTTTCTTAACAGTTTCCTCTCCATTGAGTGAAAGATGAATAAAGATTTATTTTATTCTTACTTAAGGAAGTCATCGTTGAAAATCAGCAAATTTTTAACATTCAACAACTGTAACGCAACCCTTATAAATATGTGAGAGTTACGGTAAATGATGTCGGCAAGTGGCTGTTTCTTGATTCAGTTGTTTATGTCAGTACTTGCTGTTGTTTATGCCAGTGTCTTGCATGCAGTAGTAAATGGTTAATTATAAGAAGTTGTGATGAATTCTTAAACAAGTCACAATGTTAGTAACCTTGATTTAATGTTTGAAGATTTGCATTTACCCTAATGAACTTTGACTTCTAGGCCTATTTATTAGTTAAAAGCTAACTTGGGTGTAATATGCATTATCAGTGTTATCTACCAAAACCAAGACAGGCATTGAAAGCTTAGTATAGCGTAATCTACTGAAAATACATCTCACACTATTCATGATATATAAGATGAAATCATGTTTTTGGACGAAATTTTAATGATCACATGATACCGAAGATCGGAAGACATGAGTATATATGTAAATTACTGTTCTTTGTAAGCTGTAAATTTTTTAGTTTCACTGAATGTTTTCATTGGAACTAAACTGTGCTTGTACTGTATATATATGGAGCAAGCTTCAGTTCCAAAATTTGAAAAAATCCAAAAGCTGAAACGTGGCACCAACCTCGTAGTTGCTCAAGAACTAATGGCAGCTAATTAAAAAAATTCCTGGACCTTGGAATGCCGGATTTTCAAGGTCGTACTGTATATAGCAGTGTTGCTACTAAATATCTTTTAATAAGTATAGGATTATAGCACAATGAGGAGTATTTATTCTTTTAATGCTTGGTCACTTTGTATTTTTCTTCAAAAGTTTATATTGCTTTGAGTTTCCATTTTTTGAGTTAATTGCGGGCTGATATATATATATATATATATATATATATATATATATATATATATATATATATATATATATATATATATATATATATATATATATATATATATATACTAACATATATATATATCTATCTATATATCTATATATATCTATATATATATATATATATATATATATATATATATATATATACACATATATATATATATAATACTAATAAAACTTTTTCTTTTGGATTATTTTTTTTAGCTTTTCAGTATTTGTTCGTTATTTAATTGAATATGGTATCTGTAAAGTATGCCTTCAATAGATTTAATGGTATTTATGTCTACAGGGTTGGATGTTGCCATGCATGTTGGTGAGGACCTTGGCAAGGAATTTGGTGAAAGATTTGGAAGTGCTGATATCAGTATTCTCAAAGGTCTTGTTGATGCTGGATTTCTTGGTAAGTTGGTATCTTTGATTTTCAGGTTGTACAATCAAAGTTTTTGGGTCAGTTTCTTGTGCAAAGTATTTAAAGCGTAATTTAGCCCTCACGAGTATTAAAATTTGATCTAATGTTTTAAGATTTGTGAAAAGAAGTTTTAAGCCTTCATTTCTAGGCTTCCTCTGTTGGTTTCAGTTTTAACCCAAGATGTATGAGCTAGAAGGTCAGTTTTCTGTGTAAAAATTATTTATACAACATTTATCTGTATAATTTTGTCAAAGTTTGCCTCTTACTGAACCATTGGTGTGTTATGTGGATAAATGAAGAACAGAGTTGTGAAGAACAACTGCAGAATTGTTAACATTGCAGATAACTTGGGTTTTATCACCTGTTGGAACTTAGCGTAATCGTTCTTCGCATGTTCCGTCATTTTTTATTAATATTCAAACTAATTATTTGGGATAACTCTTACCTACTGTTAAAGATAGCTTATATCTCTGTGCTGATAAGCGAGTGGGCATTTACATAAAGGAAGAAGATAGCATGGCTGGCCCTTTGGCTTTTTGGCATTTACTGGAGCATTGCGGTTTGCTTTATCCTCATGTAGTATTTATGCACCCATTAAGTATTTGAAGAAACTCAAGCACGTTTCGTAAGTTTTCTCGAACTCTGGTGCACAAAGCTTCTTTTTAGTGTCAACTCTTGTCCTCCTGATTTTTAGAAGTCATGGAGAGCCACCTCTTATGATATAGGTGCTTTACCTGTCTCTGGTTGAAGATTCTGTTTTCTTTGCCTGTGTCATTCCTTGAAGAGACACTCTTGAGGCTGACAAAAGTGCTTTGGATACACTGAGACGGAGTTTTTCTCCACATCTCTTTATAGATTGTTGAAGTTTTATCTTTTCCTGAAGTTTCACTCAGTATGATCGCCTCTTTCTTGTACCAGCTTGAAGAGTTTATGGCGCCAGCTTAGCAAGTTTGTGGCACCAGCTAAGCGAGTTGGTGGTGCCAGGTTAGAGAGTTTGTGGCTCCAGCTTAGTGTGTGGCACCAGCTTAGAAAGTTTGTGGTGCCTGCTTAAAGTGTTATTGACACCAAAAGGATTGTAGCAGAGAAGAGTCTGAGAGTTTTTGACTTGCATGGTCAAGGCCATTTCTGATGCTGCAAGGGAGTATTCTCATGCTTATTTTAACTGGGCTTTGAGGAAGTGAGAACAGTTATGCTCCTATCTGTCCACAAAGGTTATTCCTGCACTGGAGATGGCAGCTGTTTTGGTTTCTCCTTTTGGTTGCTTTCTAAGCCCGACTCATTTTACATGCTTTTATTTAACTTGACTTCTGTGTCTGTCTGTCTGTTTGGGTCAAAACTTGTAACTCAGTTTTCGACCCGTTCCCTTCATCTGATGGACTTGAAATTTTGTATGGTTAAGTCAATCCCGGTGACAATACAACCTTACATGACCAGTAGGTCAGCAGTGACCTCTAATGACGCTACAGTGACCTCTCCCAGTATCTCAAGATTTGTTTGAAAATCTTCGGATTTTTCAAACCTTCTATGACTTGGTAGAATAAGTTAATAACTACGGATTTTTCAAACCGTAACGCCACAGGATAACACACTCATTTTTTTTTTTTTTTTTTTTTTTTTTTTTTTTTTTTTTTTTTTACAATAAAATTTGTCAAAACTAAAAGTATAAAATGAAAATAATAAAAAAAAAGTTTTTAAACAGGCTTTATTAAAATCCACTTTTTATATATATATATATATATATATATATATATATATATATATATATATATATATATATATATATATATATATATATATATATAAGAATAAAGGGGATACAGGTAGGCATCAAGTTACAATGGGTTAGGTTCTTGCATGCATGTCAGAAGTCGATTTTCATGTTGATCGGTTTGCAGTTCAGGCTACAGGTATATATAGGCTACCCCATAGCCTAACTCCTTTTACCTACAGCCTACCATGGCTATATCACCATGAGTATATTTTTATACAGTAACTCATTTTCTTTACAATAATGATCATATTTGTCTGTTACTTACAGTTCAGTAATTTGCCTTTATACATTGTTGTGTTCCCTTACCACGAATTTTACTTGTGAGTATTGCATCATTCATATTGTGCTGTACACTAGACTCTTAGCTTATTGTTTTTAACCCTTTCCTATCTGTTTAGTTATCACATCACTGAGGGTACATGAGCCCCAATGTGTCTGGGAGCGCTCGATAGTGCGAAAAAATAATTATTTCAAAAATTCAGCAAAAATAGAAATTTTATGCCAACAACGTTCATTTTGCTGTCCTTTTTTTCTAAATGGTTATATTTTATGGTGGAATAGTCAGAATAAGAGTCCCAGCCCTCTAAATACGAAAAAATGTGAGTTATTTAACGAAAAAAAAAAATTCTTTACTTATTTTTATATTTTCGTTCGTAACCCAAAAACTATGAAAGTCAGACGAATTAATTATTTTTTATGAGAAAGCCAACAAAATTCCCTAAATATTGCCATATAAAACAATGGAAAACGAATAAGTCCAGTTGGTGAAAAAATTGATAGAAAAGAGGGTGAAAAACAGAGCGCTCTGCCCGGCCTATGGTGAGAATTATCGCTAGAAAATTTTTTTTTTGAAGAGCCCTATCTCGGTTATTTTTCATAGAAATTACTTTGTAAATATACGAAAATGTAGAGGAAAAGTTGAAGAATAAAGTGAAAGTCAAGAAAAATGGCTTTGGTAATGGCAACAGTTTCATTTTGACGTTATAAATTGATCGAAACGAAAAAAAATGTTACCGTTGTCAACATTATCGTTCGTAGCTCAAAAGCTATAACAGTTAGGCGAATGAATTATTTTTTATGAAAAAGCAAACACAATTCTCTAAATATTGACATATAAAACAATGAAAAACAAATAAGTCCAGTTGGTGAAAAAATTGATAGAAAAGAGGGTAAGAAACAGTGCACTCTGCCCAGCGTATGGTGAGAATTATCGCTACAAAAAAATCTTTTTTGAAGAGCCCTATCTCGGTTATTTTTCATAGAAATTACTTTGTAAATATACGAAAATGTAGAGGAAAAGTTGAAGAATAAAGGGAGAGTTAAGAAAAGTGGCTTTGGTAATGGCAACAGTATCATTTTGACGTTATAAGTTGATCAACGAAAAAAAAAAGTTGCCGTTGTCAACATTATTGTTTGTAGCTCAAAAACTATAACAGTTAGGTGAATGAATTATTTTTTATGAGAAAGCCAAGAAAATTCTCTAATTATTGACATATAAAAGAATGAAAAACGAATAAGTCCAGTTGGTGAAAAATTGATAGAAAATAGGGTAAGAAACAGAGCGCGCTGCCCGGCATACGGTGAGAATTATCGCTAGACATTATTTTTGAAGAGCCCTAGCTCGGATATTTTTCATAGATATTACTTTGTAAATATACAAAAATGTAGAAGAAAGGTTGAGGAATAAAGTGAGAGTCTAGAAAAATGACTTTGGTAACGGCAACAGTTTCATTTTGACGTTATAAGCTGTTCAAAACGAAAAAAGATGTTACCGTTGTCAACATTATCGTTTGTAGCTCAAAAGCTATAACAGTTAGGCGAATGAATTATTTTTTATGAGAAAGCCAACAAAATTCTCTAAATATCGATATATATAATAATGAAAAATGAGATTCAGAGCCCTGCCTAAAATCCAGACATCTCTTATGTGATGCACTAACGTGTTTTCCGCTAGTTTTACCGTAAAAACTTTGCCTAAGCATGTTGGAAACTGTTCTCGATTGACGTGGCTGTATGTAAACAGCCACACGTGTTTTACCCAACCTCGTGCATGGTCTCTGACAGAAGTGTGGCCTGCCAGGCCTGCATGGGTGGGATCAGCTGATGTCATTGTGAGAATTTTACTCGCCATGGATTTTTGCATGCACAGTAGAGGAACTAAAAATTTATAGAAAATAGAGGGTACAAAACAGAGTGTTTCCAATAATGTAATCCTACATTTTATAAAAAAATGTAAGATACGGGAGAGAAGCGTGGGTAGGATCAGCTGATTTCATTGTTAGAAATTTACTATGCCAGGGATTTGCACATGCGCAGTATAGGAACTGCTTGCCTGGCGTATTGATGCCTGAGTTACGGTCCAAGGTATGCTTTAGCCTATGGAAACCACCAACTG
The DNA here is from genome assembly GCF_040412425.1 of Macrobrachium rosenbergii. Lineage (NCBI taxonomy): Eukaryota > Metazoa > Arthropoda > Malacostraca > Decapoda > Palaemonidae > Macrobrachium > Macrobrachium rosenbergii. The sequence goes on from NC_089747.1 coordinate 25,669,723, forward strand.
TCCGAAAATAAAAAAAATTTACCCCTACCACACGTACGAAAAATGTCGGTAAATTTTACGTAAAATTACGTCAGTCAGAAAAGAAGGCGGGTAGGGGGGTATTGCGTAATATTGTGTCAATTGGACAGGAAAGTGTTAAGAAATATATTATTAATCTTCTGTTTTATTGTGAGCATTGATTTCCCATTTTGCCTTGTAATATAATGGAAACCTTGTGTACGTAACTTACCTTTTGTGTATATAACGTACCCCGTGTTTACATCTAGTGTCCATGTGGCATTTTGTCTTTTAAAAGACATACTGTTTAGCTTTTTTTTTTCTTAACTGGGTATCGAACTTAAATATTTACAGTACACATGAGAATATTTTACCATTCAGTATTATATATCACATTTTGCTAATTAATTTTCCAGTTCATCTCAACGTTCTGTAACTTGCCTTATGTTTAAATCTACTTGCCTTATGTTTACATCTACATTTTATAGACTTACTCGGTTGGTATCAGTTTTAACCCAAGATGTATGAACTAGGAGATCAGCAAATGCCAAAAACCAAAGGAGATTCCTCTTATTCAGTCTTCATCTGCCAAAGGAGGAGTTGAGGCAACAGCAACCGACTACACGTGGTGCTTGAGTTACGATAATTCGCTTTTACGATGGGGTTGGCAATTAATATCGATACGACAATATTTTGAAAATACATATTTTTAAATTTCGCTGGCTAATGGCGCCCATGAACAGCGCATAATCAGGCAGCGTATGGTGTTCACGATATGTTGGCCCGAGAGGCTGGAATAGGTACATTAATTCAATGAGCAACGACCTTACTTGCTCGTTGCATCGGAAGTTAAAATAGGTCAGTGTTCAAATTTTTAATTTTTATGCTTGTAAATACAGGTAGTGCACGAGTTACGATAATTCAAGGTTACGATGGAGTTAGCAATTAATACCGGTACAACAATATTTAGAATATATTTTTAAATTTTGCGCAGGCACAGGCAACATTGTACAATCAGGCAGCAAGAGAGACCAACTTACAATAGACCAACTTCTTTTCCTCCATCTCTTTATTCCATCTTCTAGTTAAAAAGTAAGAGAATGATAAAAGAATTGTTAGTAACCTTATACTCTTGGAAAAATGCGTACAGCCATAAACAACCGAACGAGAAACTTGTCGCATATGTTGGGGTGACCTGGAATGGTTCACCAACATAAATTCAGGGAAACCTTTTACTGACTAAAATAAGGTTGACAACCTGTTATAACTTCTCAATGCACTTTCTTGAACTGAAAGGGGAGTGGAAGGCAGAGCTAAAGTGGAAATCTCAGTACTGTACTAGCAAAAGCATAGCAGAGGAAAAAGCCATAGACTGAGTAAGGATAACAGCAGACAAAGGACCTGGAAATGGGGAAGAAATGTCAGGTTTATGACCTGATCTAAGTGTTTGCCTTTGTAATATATCTGGTTCCCCTCTCATCCTTTATCTTAACTAACCTAAGTATAAAGTCCTTCGAAAATCCGTACATTTTACATCACTCCCAGGGAAAAAAAACGTAGTAAAGCAGAAAGGATCAGATCACTGGGATGGAGTGGTCCTTGAACCAAAGAATAGTAAATAGCCTTCTAGATTTGTGGCAGGGCTCTGTGGTCAATCTTTTCTTGACAGCCGTCAATACAAAGTTTCCACTGTACTGTTCCCCGATCCCAGACTAGAGGATGGCAGTGCAGGACTCAGTCCACATCAATGGGACAACATAGACATGGACAACTTCCCTCCATTCAGTCAACTGAGAAGGGTACTAAACAGGCTCTACCAGTTTCAAGGTCTACGGATGTCCCTGGTAGCTCCCATGGCCACAGGTCAAGTGGTATGCCAGCCTGTTCTACGTGCTGGTGGATGTCCCAAGAGAGTTCTTCCAACCACCCAACCTTCTAATGCAAGAGTACAATGGAAGGTGCCATCAGAACATAGTTGCCCTCTGGCTTCACAGTTGGAGATTATCCATCTACTTTTCCGAAAGAAAGGGATTTTCTAAGGACTCTGCAGCAGCCATTACTGATACCCTCAAACTCTCTTCGATCGGGGTCTACCAGGGGAAGTGGAGAGAGTACTGTTGTTGGTGTCATCAGAGGGGCCTCGATCCCCCTCAAGGCATCTGTGAAGGACATTGTAGACCTGTTTTTCTAAAGGCATGATAACTTGATAGTTGTCACCATCCTAAAGGGGTTCTGTAAGAACTGCCTCTGAGAGAGATGAGGGGCCTTGCCACCATACAGAGGCCACCCTAAGAACCCCTCCGGCAGGCCTCAAACAGGAACCTTACCTCAAGATTATGTTCCTCCTGGCCCTCTCCTCTGCCTAGAGTGTCGGGGAGCTGCATGGCCTCTCGTATGTGGTCACCCACACCAAAGGTTGATCATCCATCCCCTTGCAGTTCATGGCTAAGACCCAAGACTCCTCAGTCCCAGACCTTAGATTCATAGGTGTCTCCATCCCCTCCCTGAAACACATCTTTGGAGAGAAAGAGAATATTTTGCTTTATCCAATGAGAGCCCTAAAGCAGTACCTGAGGAGTGCAGCACCACTGAGACCTGGGTGCAAGAGGCATTTTCATCTCTTTTTGGCCGAGGGAGGTCATCATAAGGACTATGACTCTGGCAGGTACACAGCAGAGTCTCCGGAAAAGATGAAAGCCCATGACATCAGGGCCATTACCCTTCTGATTATATAGGAGGAACCACTCCCCCCTTCAGGTACTAAAGACAGGAGTCTGAAAGTGCCAAACCACATTCACATCCTTTTACCTGACAGACTTAGCCCAAAAGTCATGTAAACTTGTGGCCCCATAGTTGCAGTCCAGCTTGTTATCTAAGGCATAGATCCCCAACCCCCTTTTACGTGGGAGTGGACAAGCTCCGCCACAGGAATTCATTAAGTACCAGCCAAGACATTGAGAAGGACTGGCGAGTACAGGATGTTATATCAGTAGTTTGGTAGTGAAAGAAGTTTTAGCTGAAAATAAAAACTTCTCTAGAAACAATTCTAAAATTTTTACATCAAGTAAAGTTGACAAATGAAATTACCAGCTGATCTTTTGGGCCAGCCCAAGAAGAGTTCTAACTCAGTGGTCTGGTAAAATTATTCTTTAAAAAAAGAAAAAAAAAAAAAAAAAGTGCCTAGGTCTGTGACCTAAACATCCTAGTTAGTGCATTCTAGAGGCCCCTCTTACACAGGACATACCCATCCAGGTTAGTAGGGACAGATCATCCTCCCACCTCAGAGTAAGTCTCCATTTATGAAAGCATAGGTTTATATTCCCGTCACACAGATAACAAATTTTAAATGTAATTTGTATTTATCCCAGGATATTAACGTACACTTTCATAAGAGTAGTTTTTACCCATCTCAACCGCCCCTCTGGTGGTCAATCTATCCCCAGCAAGTACATTAGACCAGCCGCAGAGGTTGATGCACACTGTGGAAGAAGGGACTGCACGAGTTTGGGTCAGGCCATAGGCCTAGGCATTAGGATTTTGTTATGACTCAAGACAGCCAAAGCACTCGTTGCTCAAGTAACTCCATTTATGAAAGGGTAGGTTTGAATCTTAGGAAAAATACGAATTACACATAAAATTTGTAATTTTTACAATTCTTAATGGGCAGTAATTATCTTTTGTTGGTTATTCTTTACTCTTCATGTATTAGAAATTTTTTTTTATATATTATAATGACCATACCACTGTAGCATTAGAATTTTGCTTAAGATATACTATTATATAATTTCAGGTCGAAAATCAGGAAAGGGCATCTTTGTGTACGAAGCAGGGGTAAAGGAACGACCTGTTAATGAAAAGGCAACGGAAATAATGAAGAAATTCTCAAAAGCACCACTGGTAAGCTAAAAGATGTTCAGATGTTTATTTTTCAAGGAATTATATTATTAGAAGGCATGTATTGTTGGACATATTTTTATATGAAAACTGAGAAATTATTTTCAAGTGATGATGATCTTGTTGGGTACATATTGGTTAGGTGTAAGGAATAATCATGTGTTCAGCTTGATAAAACCATTTTTTGTAAAGCCAGTTTACCAAACTTTAGGATACAGACCATATACAATAAGCGCTCTCATATCTAGTATTTAAATAATCAGAATTCAAGCAACTGGCACATTTTCTTCCAGCTGCCATTAAATCAAGAGCTATCCAGAGAGAGATTGAAAAAGCTTACTGCCTTTTAATGAAATGCTGAATATATATATGTCTTTTGCCTTTCCACGGATGGCTGTGTTTTATATTTCTTTTTCTAAGCACAGATAGACAGACCTACTGTAAGCTTTAATTGCCAATCACCCAGTGCTACTACCCTTTCTGTGTGTTCTTTTAAATTAATCTGACCTTATACATGTAGAGGCTCCTTTTGTTTTCTTGCTCATTCTTCCTGACAACTTCAGTCCCCAGAAGTTCACTGTTATGTGATACAAAATTGTTTCATCTTTTTGCCAATGCTTTTAATTTTAAATATAAACACATACTGGTTATTGAGCTGAAGCTTGAAATCATCGAGTGGCTTAACAAGGGCAAAAAGCATGCATTATTTATTGAGAGTATTAAATGTGGGTTCTTCAACCATTTATGACAAGAGTACAAAGCCCTATAATTTAAGAGAGAGGCTTTGAATTTGCCAAAAAAAATTTAAGATAAAAGAAGCTTGAAAGTTTTCCGATAGAAGGTTAACTTGTTTCAAAGTTCATCATAATATTTGAAAGTTGGATATATCTGTTGAAAGGAAGCCAGGTAACCAGCCTTCAGCTGGTGAATTCAAGGAGTTTGCTGAAGTAGTGGAAGAGTGTAAGTTCCTGAACAAATTTACAGTGCTGATGAAAGAAGCCTATTCAACAGCACTGGATAATAGGGCAGAGATTATGGTGAAAGAAATTAAGACCAGCAAAGAAAGGCCTGTTTTGTGCTGCACTACTATGGCAAGAATGCACAAATTTAAATTGGGTGTTGATAAGAAATATTGTAACCCCAGATATTTTAAGTATTTAACTCTTTTTTCCATGTTGATTACTGTGCCCATTGAAGGGCAGTGTAATATTTTCTAGTGGAGTAAGCATATGTTTGTGCCGAGTGTAAAATTTATTTAGGAACACCTTTCTAATAACAGATAAGAACTGCTTGCTCAGTAACTGTTGAGCACATCCCTTTATAAAAGAGTCAGTGGTTGACAACATATGCGCTTTTTATTTCTCTGCTAATGCAAGAAGCCTTATTCAGCCGCTGGATAGCTGTTTAGTACAGATAGGCATCGACTTACAACAGGTGCAACTTACAATAATCTGCATTTACAACAGTAGCAAAAAAGATTTACAAAAATGAGAAAAATATAAAGAAGTTATATTGTAAAAGTGTAACGAAACATCGTGAAGCAGGTGGGGCTTTCGAGTAGCAGTCCCAGCGACACATGTAAATCAGGCCACACAGTGTCAAACTTATATCCAGCATGGCATGTGATCATACAATTAAACAGTTTGAGAATATGTGGCTAGGTTGGAAGGATTGACTAAGTTCGATATTCATCCATTTAAAATGTTGACACCAAAGATCACTGATGCATACTGGCGTTTAATTGTACATCAGCTACAGTGTGTAGCAGTGTACGATCAAACGTTAGACAGTTTGTGGCCCACCTAATCCATATCTGTTTATATCCATATCCGTGGTCCTTGGGGTTAGTTGTGTACTGATAATGCCAAATCTGGAAAATTGAGAGCTTACTGTATTAAATACAAAATTATTGTTTGACTTATAAAAATGGATACTGTTGGTGTAACAGCCTAATGAAGGCCTACAGTTCACACACAAATATTGGCGTCCTACTCATCATGTCTTGTAATATTAAACCTAGAGTGTTTTGGTATGCCAAATGAGCCTAGGCTGATTCTCTACCCTCCACAAAAATCTTTGGATTTTTAGAGCCTCTTGGTTTTTAGAGAGCCTCTGGGTTTTTAGAATATCAGGTAAGGGATTGTATAGTAAATATGTACAGTAAAAACTTCCTGAATATGTATAAACTAATATAAACGTTACTTGAATATGACCGGCTGAAATGAGTTAGTCTTATATGCATGTGTAATGTATGGCACTAAGTACAGTGGTTCCTCGGCGTACGATTGATTCGTTATTCGTATTTTTGTCACACAAAGTAAAATTTTCAAAAAATTTTGTTTCTATGTATGAGCTAAAAATTTAATTTACGAGCTGTATGGTGGAATCTCACGCGCAGCTGGCTGGGATTGTGCGGGGGCAGGGCCATGTGGATGTAGGGACAGAGGGATACATAGTGGGAAGGCAATAAAACAAGTGGGATGATGGTTCTCTTTTTTAAAATGTCAAAGTAGGTTCTGAAAAGTCCTTAACCCTTAAACGCCGAACCTCTATTTACAAAAACGTCTCCCGTGTGCCGGCAGCGTTCGAGAGTTAGCGCCGAAGCAGAAAAAAAGTTTTTTTCAAAAAATCACAGCACGCTTAGTTTTTAAGATTAAGAGTTCATTTTTGGCTCCTTTTTTTGTCATTGCCTGAAGTTTAGTATGCAACCATCAGAAATTAAAAAAAATATCATTCATATATAAATATTGAAATATGACAGCGCAAAAAAAAATTTTCATATATAATTTTTTACAAATCGCGCTGTGAGCAAAACGGTTAAAGGTAACGGATTATTTTTTTTTCTTTGTATTGTACACTAAATTGCGATGATTTTGGTATATAACAAATTGTAAAATGATCAAAGCAACACAGAGAAAATATTATCACAATATGATGCATGAACTGCAACGCAGCGGACGAAAAAATGTTTTTTCAAAAATTCACCATAAATCGAAATATTGTGCTAGAGACTTCCTGTTTGTTGAAAAATGAAGCTAATTGATTGAATATTACTAGACTGTAAGTATTTTAGCTTACAATTGCAGTTTTCGACCATTTCTGTCGAGAAAGTTGACCAAGGTCAAATTTTGTCTATTTATCGTAATTTATATGAAAATATTTCAAAACTGATAAAAGCTACAACCATGAATTATTTTCTGTTGTATTCTACATGAAATTGCGCACATTTTCATATATAAAAGTTTATGTAACAACTAATATAAAACGGTGCAAACATTACGACAACGTGATCTAAAGAATTTCTGAGATGTTCGGCCGAGTTACAAGCACAGACGTAAGGAAAAAAGTTTTTTTTTTTTTTTTCAGAAATTCACCATAAATTGAAATATTGTGCTAGAGACTTCCAGTTTGTTGCAAAATGAAGGTCCATGATTGAATATTACTAGAATGTAGGAGTTTTAGCTTATAATCGCATTTTTTTACCATTTTGGTAGAGTTAAAGTTGACCAAGGTTGAAATTTTGGCAGTTATCGATTTATATGAAAATATTTCAAAACTGATAAAAGCTACAACCTATGAGTTATTTTCTGTTGTATTCTACATGAAATTGCCATTACATTTCCATATATAAAACTTTATGTAACGACTAATAAAAACGGTGCAAACATTACGACAACGTGAAAAAAGAATTTCTGGCGGGACGGAAGGAAAAAGTTTTTTTCAAAAATTCATCATAAATCGAAATATTGTGCTAGAGACTTCCAATTTGTTGCAAAATGAAGGTAAATGATTGAATATTACTAGAATGTAAGAGTTTTAGCTTACAATTGTGTTTTTTACCATTTCGGTCGAAATCAAAGTTGACCGGTTGAAATTTTGGTAGTTATTCAGATTTATATGAAAATATTTCCAAACTGATAAAAGCTACAACCATGGGTTGTATTTTGTTGTATTTTACATGAAATTGCGCACATTTTCATATATAAAACTTTACGTAATGGCTAATATAAAACAGTGCAAAAATTACGACAAAATGACGAAAGAATTTCTGAAATTTTTGGCCAAGTTACCGCACGGACGTAAGGAAAAAGTTTTTTTCAAAAATTCACCATAAATTGAAATATTGTGCTAGAGACTTCCAATTTGTTACAAAATGAAGGTAAATGATTGAATATTACTAGAATGTAAGAGTTTTAGCTTACAATTGCGTTTTTACCATTTCGCTCGAGTCAAAGTTGACCGAAGGTTGAAATTTTTTTGTAGTCGACGTGACGGGTATCGCCCACTTTGGCACCCAACAGACAATTTTAGTCGACGATGATACGTCCAGTAGGCGTTTAAGGGTTAGTCGACCTCATTTGCCTCGTGACCCTGACACAAACTCATTGATCCTCGCTAGTCTAAATCGTACCTTAAGTTCGTGTTTGTGCTTGTGGCTGAGACTTTGCATAACTTTATCACATATATTTTTGCAATTATATTGTGATTAATAATCGGGAATAACAATGCCACACATGAAGAAGAAGCCTGTTAAGGAAGTGATGAAGAAAAAGGTGTCTAACTGTTGAAGTTAAGAAAGAAATGATCACCAAGCATGAGGCTGGCACGCGCATGTCTGACTTAGCTTGAGATTATGGCAGATGTATGTCGACGATATGTACTGTTCTAAAGAAGAAAGAGGAAATTAAGGCATTAGGCACTGCAGTACGAGTAACAAGAATATCGTTTAAGCAGCGCCTGCAAGTGATGGAAGAAATGGAGAAATTGCTGCTTCTCTGGCTGAGGCAGAAAGAGCTCCTCCCTGGAGATTCTGTGAATCAAGCCATGATTTTGCAGAAAGCCTTGACCACTTATGGAGAAGTTGCCAAGGACTTACCAGGTCCTTCTCAAGAAATGGAATTCAAGGCGAGCCATGGATGGTTCCAAAAATTTATGAAATGGACGGGGGTAAGGTCAGTTGCCTGGCATGGAGAGGCTGTGAGTGCAGATACAAAGGCAGCTGAAGAGTATGTGGGGAAGTGTAAAAGTTTCGTGGATTCTCAGGGCTACCCCAACAGGTATTCAGCTGTGATGAGACAGGTCTTTTTTGGACAAGTTTATCATTCCAAGAATCCACGAGCATTTAAGAAACATAATGTTCAGAAGAGGCAGCTGGGTGTCATGTGGGAGTCCAACAGTAAAGCCTGGGTCACACACAGGCTTTGTTCTTGCAGTGGCTGAACGAAGTTTGCGGCCCAACTATAAAAAGTTATTTAGAAGAAAATGGATTACCCCTCAAAGCCGTACCTGTAATGGACAACGCACCTGCCCATCCGAAGGACATGAAAGATCGCGAGCTGTTGGACAGACAGTTTGACTTCTTCAACATTGTGTTCCCCTCTCCCAGTACCACCCCCATACTCCAGCCCATGGATCAGCAGGTCATATCCAACTTTAAAAAACTCTACACTAAGGCTCTGTTTCAAAGATGCTTCAAGGTTACCGAAGCAACGAACCTGACCCTTAAGAAGTTTTGGAAGGAGCATTTTGATATCATCAGCTGCTTAAAGCTCATTAATGAAGCATGGCAGGGCATCACAAAAAGAATGCTCAATTCTGCAAGGAGAAAACTATGGCCTGACTGTGTTCTTGAACGTGACTTCGAAGGTTTCGTTCATGAATACCAAACTGTAGAGGAGATCATGTCATTTGGCAAAACCATGAGGCTGGAGGTAGACCAAGAAGACATAAACGAACTGATTGACGAACACGATGAGGAGTTGACAGTGGCTGAATTGAAGGAAATGCTCAAAGAGACAAAGAGAGGTGAGTTAGAGGAACTTTCTTCATCCGAGGATGAAATGGAAACAGTGCTGACTTCGCCACTGTCAAGCACAGAGATCAGGAAGTGGTGTGAAATGTGGGAAAATCTAAAGAAATTTGTAGAAGCAGAACTTGGCCCCAGTTTGTTTGATGATGTGGCAATGAGTTATTTTTACAGAGTGCTAAAAAATCACAAAAAGCAAGTCACTCAATAGGCATTTTACCATAACAAAAAGAAGTTATTTGGGTTATTCAAGTGTAAATGAAAGCAAACGGGCGAAACATAGTGAAAAAGAAAAATCAACCGAGCTTGGTCCCAGTGGCACATCTGGGAAGTCAGTGGGAAGTGGACCCCTTCTCCCACCTGATAATCCACCACCATCCCCCTCCTCTCTACCTCACTAGTGCTGTCCCAAACACTCGCTCAAGGTAAGATTCTCTTTTGATTTTTTATTGTTACTGTATTGCATTTGATTTTTTTATATTGTATCAATTGTTTCTTTTATTTTTTTTTTACGTGAAGTGTTACTGCTTTGACATACGTACAGTACAGTAATGTTTTTACTGTCTCATCTCCTTCCCTCCTTTACTAAACGTTCCCTCTCTTGTCTCAAGTGAACTGTGTCACTGCGGTGACATAATTTTGTTCATCTTTTATGTTAAAATTTTATTGTGAAATGCTTTATTCTTTTATTTATTTTGTTGCACATGGTTATCATAAACAATATATTGTGCATGAGCTTAAAATAACTGCATTAAAGTGGGTACAAAGGGTTGGTATTGGGGAAATTCTTGAGTGTGGGACGAATTAATTGAATTCCCATTATTCCCCGTGGGAATATTCAGATCGATATACGAACATTTCGATATACAAATTGGAGTTTGGAATTAATTAAATTCATATACCAAGGAGCTACTTTATGGAATTAATTAAATTCATATACCAAGGAGCTACTGTACACAATTATCCTTGGTTCTCACGTACTTGGTTCATCTGCAGAGTGGCACCCTCCTTCCTAAGGAGCTATTCAGGATAATAGTTGTAGGTTTTGGTGTGAATCAAAATTTTTTGTAAAACTAAAATCATTTTTATATAGAAATGCTACGTTTTTAAATTTTAAACTCCAAATCTTTGGCTCTGTTCTTTCTTTCATTTTTGTTGCTCACCAAGAATGAGCTAGTTACTTAATGAGGGCTTGTTGTTGTCAGTGCACTTATGCAAACATATCTGGAAAGTTTTAAATTTTTTTCCTTCCCTTGTGTTTGGAGAGAGTGAGGGTTTGTGTAGATGTACAAATAGGAAAATGTTATGCTTGGACATTGTTTACATCTCTCCACACTGTGCCCTGTGATGGTTGCAGGTATCACCTTCAAGGTGTAACAGCATCACTACAATCTAGTTTCTCATTCGAATGTGACTATTTTACTAAAAAATATAAGAAAAAACTTATTAGTCAAAGACTTACCTAAGGCATAAACAAATTGGCTCAGATGACAAATGTGAAATAACTGTATGCTATTTCTATAGTTGCATGTACAGGCAGTCCCCGGTTTACGACGGGTCCGGCTTACAACGTACCGAGGTTACGACGCTTTTCAAATATATTCATCAGAAATTATTTCCTGGTTTACGACGCATGTTCAAGGGTTACGACACGTCGTACACCAATCCTACGGAAGAAATATGGCTCCAAAACGGCAGAATAATAAAAATTTGGAGCTTTTTTTTTTATGGAAAACTGAATAAAAATGCAGTTTACATTGTTTTCAATACACCCAAAGCATTAAAAGTAAGGTTTTTTAGGATTTCTGACGATTTTCGACGATTTTTCGGTTTACGACGCGGCAGAAAAACAGAACCCCCGTCATAAACCAGGGACTGCCTGTACTGCCACCAGAGTAGCACCATCACTACCATCTGTATTTTCTTATTGTAACAAAATAATATTTTTTTATAATGAAATATGGAAAGCAAACCAAATCTTCACAATCTATTAAAATACCCAACTAAGGCTAAAATACAGTATAGTGCCTCAGATGACACTGGCAGTCAGAGTTGTGGGAGATTGCAACTGTGGGAAAGCTGTCAAGTTATTTCTGTATTATTTTTACTTTAAAGATAAGGTTGATGACGAATTCAGTGAAGGCATTGCCATAATGTCAGCTTCAAGCTAAAGGTCATAAACTGTGCAAAAAAGCATGAGAAAAGGCAGCTTACCCTTCAGGCCATACTCAGGCCTTTAGTGCGCACAGTTGTATGCATCCTAATTCCGTAGTTATTTTTCTGTGTACTATGTCTGCATTAGACGTAAAATGATTTTTCGATACTTTAAAGGAAAAAAGTGGTTTGTTCTTGTTCTTTACATTAGGATCATTATAGGCATGGGTGTGATCCACAAAAATATTAACTAATAATAATTCTGTAATAATGCAAAGATTTCATATGATAAAGCTTATTCAGTGAAATTAAGGAGTCAAGGAACAATGACTTGAGAGTTTTTAATGGTGATTTTACAGTCACAAGTCAGTATTTTATCCTTTCACCTTGATTTTTATTGTTGTTTGTATCGTGGTATCTTTACAAGGTTTTTAAGTGTTGAGAATATGTTTTATGTTATATGTGTACTTTTGTAAATAATATTTTATAATGTTTTACAGGGACCTCTGGGTGATGAAGATATCCAACTTCGTGTTGCATCCAAGTTTGTAAATGAAGCTGTGTACTGTTTGCAAGAGGGTATTCTGAATAGTCCCGTAAGTTGATTTTATTATTAATTCTCTCCATGGCTTGTTGGTTTTGTTGAAGTAGTAGTAACAAGATAAAATATTTAGTTAGGGAACAAATTCCAGCTAGCTTGCATGTATTACTTCCATTTTCATATAGAACTCTCAAGAGTGTATCTTCACTAAATTATTTTACTGTAAAGGTCAGTGACAGTGGATTGCAAACATCATTCAATGCAAATCTTGCTTTCATATTCATTGGGTGAAGTATGAACGTAAAACTAACCTATACAATTTATTCATGTAGATGATAGGAGGGTGTGCACCAGGTTCCAAGTACTCATTCAAGTGCAGTTTAAGACACCCCCATCATTTCCATAGTACCTTACTCCTTGGCTTGGCCTGTCCTCAGTGATGAATTTGTCAATCTGTTCTTGAGCAGGATAAAGGCCTGGAAGAAATTTCTCTCTCTCTCTCTGGCAGATTCCACAAAATCAATGGAAGTTTTGTCAGTCCCCCAAGGCATGCACTTCTCTATAATGGAAATAGAATTCAGAATGTGTGAAATCGCTAATATATAAGGAAGACGTTATGAAACAATATCCTAGATGAACAGTTCTAAATAATAAAAAGTATAAAAATGTGTCCACTTGTAGAGCATGGTTCCAAGAAAAGGCAGAATATGATGAAATGAAACTTAGCATCCTTATTAAAATTTACCCCCGGTAGGTGGGGTAGCTGTCGGTGCACCTCATGTGGTGCATTATAGGCATTACTTAAGGTGCTTTGCAGTGTCCCTTCGGCCCCTAGCTGTAACCCCTTTCATTCCTTTTACTGTACCTCCATTCATATTCTCAGTCTTCCATCATTCTTTCCACCCTCTCTTATCAATTATTTCACAGAGCAGCTGTGAGGTTTTCCTCCTGTTACACCTTTCAAACTTGCCACTCTCGATTTCCCTTCCAGTGCTGAATGACCTCATAGGTCCCACTGCTTGACCTTTAGCCTAAATTCTATATTCCATTTCATTCCTATTAGAATTTTGCAATCACTGTTGGCTTCAATACTTTAGAAAAGGATAGGGTTATGCCATAGGTATCCCAGAAGGCAAGCCAGTAAAAGACCTGAGTGAAGCTATTATCGTCACTCCCAAGATTTATAACTCCATCACAGTTTGGCCTCCTCAATTTTGGACCACCTTGGTGTGGTGGGGGCTCTTGGACACCTGGAGTTCATTCCCTGGTTTGAGTCCAAGATGTTTAAATATTGTTACTTATTCATTTAGGTTTCCCAGCCCGAGAAGAACCCTAAAAGAGTTCAGAGGTCTGGTTAAACAAATCATTTATAACTAACTAACTATTCATTTAGGTCAAGTCTTGTGGAATTTTCCACCTTTGGTAAAATTTTTTTGGCCTGATAAATGAGGAATGTAGCATAGCTGGGATTGGGATTTATATCTGAAGCTAATAGTGGAAACTGTGGCAGTATCACCAAGTATCCGATAATGTTTAGTACTTCAAGGTCGGAACCATCCTGCAGAGCTGGGCTGAAGATTCCAGGAGTGGTCTGATTCTGGGTTACCCTTCTGTTCAGTTCGCCTATGAATATGATTAGGGTGGGGACGATTGTATTCTTGTGTATAGTACTTTTAGTCCCATCGTGCAAGTTTGGCTTACACTTGAGCCACCCTAATTGTGTTGGCGCCATCCCTCTTGGGTAGGGTAGGAAGTGGACGTTTGGGCTTCTTTTTATGATTAATAATAATTACTCTAGTACCCCTAACCCTTTGATAATCCTTCGGCACAGATGATGACATGTGGCAAAGACCACAGTGGAAATTTCCTCATACAAATAAAGGACAAGACAATTGGACTGCCGAAATTACCGGGGAGCAAATTCCCATAAAAATGAGGTAATTCATAACAGTTGTGGTAATAATAATAATAATAATAATAATAATAAAGCTGAAACTATAAGCCACAGAATACGGCTAACACAAAAGCTGAAGATCCTTCATGTCATGGAAAATTGTTTAAAAACTGATTATGAGATGCTGAGTGAGATATTTGAACACTGGGGACAGTTTTCAAAATAAGAGTGAATCTTAGTGTCTAACAAAAGTTTTTTTAAGGCAAGTGACTATGTTGCTAATATCAAAATTCATAATGTGAACATTAACAGTGTTCCCTGTGAAAACGTTCCCAGTAGCTTGGATGTTTTCTGACCTTCAAACTGGACCAAGAAAACAAATTCCTGTAATTAGCAAGCAGGTATATTCTCCCTCTCTGAGAAAACCTAAACTCCCAATGTGGCTTATTGCAGCAGCTAGGCAGGATAATGGTAATTATGCACTTCAAAAGAACAATGTTCTTTAGAAAAAGGTTGGGATAATTAGATCAGGTGATATCTCATGTTTTGGACAAAATAGTTTTCTCATTCTTGCAAAGTTTCCTACACAGTCATAACTGCTTTGCAGTTTAAATAAACAACAGTGAAATGGTGACTAATGTCAAACCCCATTTAAATTTCGGTTTTGGGAGGGGCATAATCTTCAACAGAGAGACCTATGAATTTTTATAAGAGGAGATATTAAACATGTGTCAGGTAGAAGTGTGGAAGGTTCTTAAGACACATTTGATTATCTGTACTTTTTTTGGGGTCGGATGTGCCTTCCATGTAAATATTGAAAATTAAAGAATAACAGTCAAGCCATCTAAACAGAGGCCACTGCAATGTTAGTTTCAAATATATACACTCCATGTTAATTTGTAAAAATAAAAAAATGTGGTATGTACATGGAGAAGAGAGATATTTTATTATTATCTATCCAGTATGGTTTCTGTAGAATGCACTCAGCCACTGATCCCTCTTTGAGTCCTCCATATGTTAAGCATCTGCATCCAGGCAGCATCATGTAACTAATTTTAGACCCCAAAAAAAGCACATTGAAACAGATTTGATAGGAGAATTACCATTGTTCATCCAAGTATTTGTGGTGCATCTATTTTTTCCAAGTCAGTGTAGGAAGTTCTCTATCTGAGAGAAAATACCAGGAAGGAGTCCCCCAAGTGTGCTGAATGTGACATTATATGCCTTAGCCATGACTTGGATATTGTCTGTCATCCTTTGGAGATGACCTGTCCATGTCATATGCTGGAAAACTAGTAGTATCTATATGCTGTGAATGAGAAGTACTGACCCTCACATTATAAAGTGCTGCTCGCAAAATGCTTTTGAAATTATCTGAAGCCCTCATCCAAGAAGCTTAACTGTGGGTGTGAAATATGTTCATCAGCCACACCAAGTTGTTTAACCCTTAGGGACAGGCTAAATATATACTAAACACACCCCCAGATCGGGCAGACTTTAAGGTTGGCCAATTTAAGAAAAAAACACATCAATGGAAAGAGAAAGATATGCAAATGCACATGGTGTAAGAAAAAAATTCTAAAAATTTTTCCCTACCTTCCACGGAAGTTGAAAGTGACTATTTACAACCCTGTGTTCGGTCTCTTTTACAAGACAATCGTAAAAATATGCTAATTTTACCAAGTCATACATGTTTTTTCTAATAATTTATTTAATTTTATTTTGTAAAATTATAATAGCAGCTCACACAATATCATAACATAACTAAAATCAGTAACAAATTCTGAGTATATTTTTGTTGTAAAATATTTACGAGATTTACTGAGATGGGGAGATGCAGTAATTTTTTGTGAGGTATACATGTTTTTTCTAACATTTCTGTGCACTTTTCTTTGCACAATTGCAATTATAGCTGACATAGTATCATAAAAGATAACTAAAACCAACAGGAATGTCTAGGTATATTTATGAGCAAATAAATAAAAAGACGTCATGGGATAGAGAGGGGGAGTACATTCCCCCATCAAGTCTCAAGGCACACTATTCCCCCCTCTGTCCTGTGCCGAGCTATACAGTTGCCATAAGTCATTTATCAACCATTGAAGTGCTGTGAACATCTTTCCCACTAAATTCATCCAAATCATATAGCACGTAATATTAATACAGTACTCATATGAGTTAGCCCGTCCATCACTCGAAACCTGTTATAGATACTCACATGATGATGCCCGTCCATTAAGGGTTAAAGACTTCAAGGACTACAAACTATGCTGGAATTAGGTTGGCCAGAGGTGCTTGTATAACTTCACCTATTACAAGCCTTATAGTGGATGCTGGTGAGCTACATTTAGACCTTCATCATCAGTCTTCCATTGCAGTGTGTTGGTACAGATTACAAAGACTTCCAAACTCTTTAGCCATTCAGAATGCTAACAGCAATAAGTATTGTAGGTACCATGATTCACACCCTAGATCTCCACAAATGCATAGATATAGGGTAAAACAGATCTTGAATAATCATGATATTGCCATGAATGAGGTGCTTCCATTCAAAATAACAACCTTCCTTCTGTGGAAGTTATCCAAGAACATCTTGGTGTTACAGATATTTCCCCAATTACGAAGGGGGTTACATTACAAAAACCCCGTCATTTCTTTAAAAAAAAAAAAATGTAACTTGAAATTAGCGCAGCCTACACTAGGGTATAAGAGTACAGTACAATCTATACATAAATTGTAGCCTAGCTTACATTATACAGTACTGTACTCTATACATAATGGTATAATTATTATCAGCTAATTCTGGAGGTTCAATGCAGATTGACTTAGGATAATTCAGTACAAACAGATATCAGCTAATTTTGGAGGTTCAATGCAGAGTGACTTATGATAATTCAGTACAAACAGAGAAATTTAATAACAAACAAGTTAAGTATGTCTTAGTTTAACCAGACCACTGAGCTGATTAACAGCTCTCCTAGGGCTGGCCTGAAGGATTAGATTTATTTTACGTCGCTAAGAACCAACTGGTTACCTAGCAACGGGATCTACAGCTTATTGTGGGATCCGAACCACATTATGACGAGAAATGAATTTCTATCACCAGAAATAAATTCCTCTAATTCTTCATTAGCCGGGTAGGAGAGTCAAACACTGGGCCAATGGCGTACCAGGCGACAGTTCTATCCACCCCTCCAACAAAGAACTAATAATAACAGAATCAGATGTGTACTGTACAGGGGTACTCACCAAGGTTCGGTCCGTCGTCGGCATATTTGAACAGTGTCAGGCTGTTGACAGCTACGTATACTAAGTAAAAATAGGAAGAGGAGGAGATTGATAAAACAGCAGGGTCATCAACTCACTCCTCTTCAGCTAGTATTTCTTTGGCTGTAAGTTCAGGTGCTGCAGGGGGTAGGATTTCGAGCAAAGAGCTGTCACGAGATGTACTGCTAGAGGGTCGAGGCTCAGATGTTGTGGAAGCAATGGCACTGGAGTCATTTTCGTAAGGAAGTAATCCATTGTAGTTTGCACAGTCTGTTTTTTTTTTCATTCTTCATAAATGACTCTGTAACCTGCAATAGAGTCTTGAAGTGCTCTCTCAACTTTAGCAAATCGTTCCATGTTCACATCCATTTGACTAAAAAGATTCATTGCATTGTCAATTAAGGCAAATGCCTCTGGCTCTTCAATTTCTTCTTCCTCTTCTACTTTATTTTTCTCTCCTCTGCAAGTTCAGTTAAATCTTATGCTGTTAGCTCTACATCAGGAGTTCCCAAACTTTCTGATCTTCTGTACCCCTTGGGCATTTTTATAGATTCCTGTGTACCCCTAAAAATTGAGGATGAAAAAGAAAAACAATGAAATTGATATTGTGATATGGTTTTATTATGAAATCTGTTTGCATAGACTGCATAAGAATTTAATTGTAATAAGGAAATTTAACAAAAAAAAAAAAAGACAACATTGTGCAATCTCAATGCAGATTACATCATGTATTGCACAGTACTGGCACTTCTCTCAGATCCAGTGTACTCCCTGAAGAGTACAAATGTACCACTGGAGGGTACATGTACCCCGAGGTTGGGAACCCCTGCTCTACATCTTGCACATCTGTAAGTTCTTGGATATCGTCCTCTTCAGTATCTAAATCTAAACTTCTCCCAAGAGTCAAGAACTTTATTTATTTGCACAACTTCTTCATCCTTCTTAAAATCTTTAAAGGAGTCCACATACACTTTTACCAGATTTTTACAAATCCCATTCATACAGTTTACCTCCTTCCATGCCCTTCCGATGTTCATAATGGTGTTCAGAACATTGAATTCCTTCCAGAATTTTCTGAGTTCTTTCTCTTCATTACCCATAGCCTGAACAGCCTGAGCAAACGTGTTGCGAAGGTAATAGGCCTTGAACATAGCCACAGCACCTTGATCCATGGGTTGCATGAGACAAGTTGTGTTTGGTGGCAGAAACGCAACTTTTACTTTCTCGCTAATATCTCTGATGTGCTGAGGGTGGCCGGGAGCATTGTCGAGAATCAGCAGAATTTTGAAGGGGATATTGTTTTTCATACAATAATCTTTCACTTCTGGAATAAAGCAATGTGCAAACCAGTCTTCAAATAGCAGTGCAGTCGTCCATGCTTTCTTATTGTGCCAGTAATGCACAGGATGCTGATTTTTGCTAATGCCCTTGGATTGGCTGAGTGATAAATCATGAATGGCTTGAGTTTATACCCAGCAACATTTCCCCCAAGCAGATCTGTGTTTGCCTTAAACCCGGGCATCATTGTTGCTTTTTTATGGATGTAGGACCATTGAGGCATCCGCTTCCAATACAGTCCTGTTTCGTCGACATTAAAGATTTGCTCCAGCAAGTACCCTTCATCAACAATGATCTTATGCAAAGCATCCAGAAATTTATCTGTTCCCTCAACATCAGTGTTTGATGCTTCACCACAAATTTTCACACTGAAAATTATGGCGTTTTTTGGAAAATTGAAACCATCTAGCACTTGCTGCAAAATCTTTTGTTGTGGGTATCATCGTATTTTTCTTTAGTTCCTCGAAAAGCAAGCGGTCCTTTGTTTGAATGGTCAAGAGCCTGAGTGGCATATGTTTTTGTATCTGGTCCTTCATCCACATGACCAGTGTATATGATACTAACTGCTAGTGAGAGAAAGCAACTATTGATGAAGGAAATTTTACCATTTCTAGTGAATCAAAAAATGGTTGACTTAAGTTTCAAAGCTTTTAACTCAACTATTCCCTTATTTTAAAAATTTAAGAGTGGTTTTATTTGATGAACTGCAGAGGAATACAAGTAAAATTTTGTCAGGTACCAGCACGTGTAGGAGTGTTTGGTAATGAATAAGCTGACAAACTAGTAAAAGAAGCTGTAACTAATTTGCTCCCAAGGAAATGTAAACTTTGTGGTAACTTCTTACCAAATATCAGATGACTTGGTAGGATTATGTCAGGAACATTGGAGTACAGTTTGGGAAAACAAAAAGAAGTTACGAGTATCACACTTCCTTGGAAGTATAGCAAAATGCCATGAGTATGGGAAACTGTTTTCAAGTTCTGTAGGTGGATCCTTCAGGCTAAAACAAACACTTTGGGACATTCAGCATCTCAGCCTCCCATGTAAATAGCATTTCAGGATTATTTTTGACCAATGGGGTTATGATAAAACAAGCAATAATTATGCTTATGTAAGGTAATCATATAGAAGTATTTCTAAATAGTTTTACACCATAATGCATGATGTTATTGTCTGTTGTCTATCTGTAATCAGCAGCACAGTAATGTACTGAGATAATGAATGTTAGAAATACCATTCATTTTGTTTAGTGGGGAGAGGAAGAGGAGGGAAATTAAATAATTTAGGCTAGTGTTAATACACTATAATATTTGTATATTGTAAATATTGTACTTTCATAGAAACCTCAAAGGGGCTTATGATACACATTGTTTACATGTATTTTTGTTTTCCCTACAGTTGGAAGGAGATATTGGTGCTGTATTTGGCCTAGGTTTTCCTCCATTCACTGGTGGACCATTCAGGTTCGTTGATTCATTTGGAGCAGACAAATTAGTCGCCAAGATGAAGCAGTATGAGTCGTGCTATGGAATTTCATTCTCTCCATGTCAATTGTTGCTAGACCATGCTGCAGACCCATCCAAGAAATTCTACAAGTAATTCCTTCACCTAATTGCCTCTCTACAGAGCTGAAAAAGAACTTTACATCATTTTTTTGGCTTTTGGTTGCATTCTATGGAACGATCATACAAGTTTTTAAAATTTTGCCTTGTATTTAATTTAAGTGAAATATTGGTATATAATAGTCAAAATTCTATAATGTAGATTTACAACTTGGTAGCCACCTCAAGCATTAAATGATGAGTAAGGTTTGAGTAATTTTAGCTTTTTCCTGTGTCTGGCATGAGACATGAGAATTTGTAAGATTATTGTATATAAGAGAGGTTATCTTTTTCACGAGTATTGTTTCATGCGAAGACACAGACCTGATCAATGCAATTAATATAGTAAGTGCTGTATTTTATAAATGTTGTATAACCTTGAAAAGGGATCAGTTTGGTCTGCCGTTGTTTCTTTGTAAATTTATTAAATTGAAGAATTTTCTCAATAGTCCTATTTTTTAACTGCCTAATGATTAATGGAAACATGCTAACTAACAGTAATTTGTAGACAAAAATTAGATGAGGGTACAGAATGAGTTAACGGTTTAATGCATCTTAATGTAAGACCACACCAAGACCATCGACTTGGTGGATGGGGAAAAGGATAGATTTCAAGTGCTTACCACACTGTGCAAGAACAGCATCCTTTGAAAGTTTAGAATTTTTATAATTCTTCTGGTTAACTACCAAACAATAGAACAATGTACAGAAACAAGGTTATGTTAAAAATGTAAGGGGAATGCAGGTTGTTGTGAAAGAGCTGATATAGCAATTAATTAAGGGATGTGCTGCTGCCACAAGGCCCCTTTATTATAAAAATAAAGATTTTAAGTTTAGGGTTGAAGGGATTTGCTTCAAATTTTTACTTATTATTTAACCAATGTTAAATAAGGACACAAAAAATTAAGCCTCTTAATTATATTTGATTAACATACAGAATTTTTTGCAATGAAACTTCCCAATCATTAAGATAGCTACAACTCATGTCTGCACGCATTCAGCAAACATGAAAAATTACGATTATTGGCTGAGATCCGGTATGACAGTTGCTGTGTAGCACCTACCCACTAGGTGAAGTCGGAATATTTACCTTATACAGTATTCAGAAAAACTTATGCCACTATTGTGAATGCAAGCATGGTATTTCAGGGGTTTGTTTCTTGGCTATTTTCAAGGTAAATTAGTTGCCTCGCATGGTGCATTGTAAGCATTACTTAGGGTTCTTAGCAGCATCCCTTCAGCCCCTAGATGCAACCCCTTTCATTCCTTGTACTGAACCTTCGTTCATATTTTCTTTATTCCGCCTTTCATTCCACCCTCTCCAACAATTGTTTCATGGTGCAAATGCTAGGGTGTCCTCCAGTTACACCTTTAAAACCTTTTTACTCTCAATTTCCCTTTCAGTGCTGAATGACCTTGAATTATGATCGGCACACGGTTTGTATGGAATGTTGGGGCATGACTTGTGGAGTAGATGACAGGTGAAGTGACCACATATCTTCAACTCCCTTCCCTTTCTCCGAATTAGTAGAACTCCAGTCCTTGGCCGTATCAGAACTCGACATAATTGGAATTCGACGCGAAATATCGAGTAAATTTTGTATCAGAGCTCGCACAACAAACCGGAACCCCGACCCGGTGAATCATATGATGCATGTAAACAAAAGTGTGTCGGTCAGCTGCCGCTAGTTGGCGTTGCTGGTGGCATTGTTCCCACACGCTGTTTAAAGCCCACTTTATTGAAAGATTTTAAACTGATTTTGTATACACTATTCCAGTAGACTGGATGAAATTTACCATAAATTAATACTGAACGTAAACAACGTTTTTGTATTACCGCGATGGGCCACCAGGTGGCGCTCTGGTTTGTTAACATCCACTCATGCCACAAGCTGCCAACGTAAATTAGGCAATTTTTCTCGAGTCTGTGATAACAGACATAATTCGGCTTAATATTCTATTAATTTACTGTAATAATTAATTTACTATAATAATTAGGCTTGTTTTGAAATGTTTTATTATTAGCAACAGTTTTTCTGCTTACCCATTACAGTACATACAGGTACTTAACTTAGCCTATGGCACTTGGTCAACCATCGGTAATAAGGCCGCATTGGAAGAAGGCCATTTTTTTTATACAGTGTACATTTAAAATTAAAAAAGTGCATCTAATACAGTAAGTTATTTAACTCTGAACCTATTTCATTGTAATTTATGTGTAATGTTTTGTATAAAAAAGGCAAGGGTATGGTAATGACTGGTGGTCAAGAATAGAGTAATCCATTTTCACTTATTTCTTACGGGAAAAATTGATTCAGATCTTGACTGAATCACATCTCAATGCTTCTTCTGGAACAGATTAGCATCGAGAACCGGGGTCCTACTTGTACTTCTTTCAGCTAAATTTTTTGCACTTGCACCTGTCACTTCTACTGCTCTTAATTTTGCTCCCCAGTTGACTCAGGATCTGCGGGTAGATGGTTTATTGCAGGGTATGGGTTTAGTTTTTGCTTCATTACACGAAATTCTCAGTTTCTAAAGACCAGAATAAACTGTGAATCCCCCGTAATCATTCAAATGTTTCATGTTTCCCTTTAAGAGGAAAGACACCGATGGCTGCTTCTGTCTATAGCCCCTCTTCAGGACTGCCTGGCTTCCTTACCAGGGAACCAAGAGATGTCTTGGGAAGAAGCTCTGTGCTCTCTGCCCTCATGATCCCAACCCCTTGACGAGGTGGGGGCTTAGGGATCCATTGCAGGGAGTGTATGCTCCTTTACAGATGCTCACTGTGTCGTGGACATTGGTACCTATAACTCCTTTACTCCTCCTCCTATGAATTTTCCCCTTTCCTTCTTCATTTTTTGTTGATGACCTTTGCATTGTATTGATTTATGGAAGTCACTGCTCTTGTAACTTTGAAGGAGGGTGGAGCTGGACGGTATGCCATTCCACCCTTAGGACTAGGGTACCCGTTACCTAATGTGGTTGAGAGAGGCGAAATTTTTATGTTAAACCATGCCCTCAGTGCTGGGTCTTGTCTCAACAGACTGCCACCCCTAAGGCATTGAGGGTATGGTGTATAACCAAGTGAGGATCCCAGAGCAGTTACCACTGCAGGTAACAATTGTTCCTACCCCTGTTGGGCCTCCCTGATAAGAGGGACCACATCCTGGATGAAATTAATATTGCTTGTTCTATGATAACTCATTCTGACCCTCTGCAACGTCTGGCATGGCTTTGAATTGTTCTAAGGAAAGCTCAAATTGCAAGTCAAAGTGGTACTGAAACCCTAATACCATTTATTAAATCCAAAAAGAGTAATTAACAACGTAACCCAACTTTGACTCACTTCGACTACCTCTGTGGGAGTGGAAGTAGGTCAAGGTTTCTAACCTTGGAAACGGATAAAAAATTTCAGCACTGAAATTAAAAAATTATTTATTAAACAGACATTCGACGACAGAAATGTCATTCAGAGATAAAAGGTGTGGCTTACAGAAGCCACAGTAAAAAAGTCAGTCTGAAGACTATTTGTCCATAAAAAATATAGATACAGTATAAATGTAAAAATGAAAAAACATGATACTATTGAACAGCATTCAGAGTACCATTGTACTTGCTGAGAATAATAACAAGCCATTCAAAAAGAATAAGGTATTAGACTGTCTTAAGAAGAGATATCCATATTTACAGGATTGTGAACTATATGTTGTACCATATAAACAGATGAATAAATATTAAAAGTCGCTAAAATAAAAATACAAGGTCAAGATCTGCTCAAAAAATAAAAATTTTGGGCCAAAACTGAAAAGTGTAAACTGAGCAAGATCCAAAGAATGTATGTATTATTTTTACAATACAGAATTGAAAATATTAAAAGAAAGAACAGGGATGTCTATAAAAGAGAGTAAATTAGAACAAAGTAAGAAGAATTCAAGACCCGGCTAGGAAGCATTCATATTCTTCAATAATGAATCAAAAACACATGTAGATATAAGTACCAAAACTCATAAAAATAAATCTCTAAAAGGAAAAATACTTTAAAGATAAAAATTAAAAGGTAAAGACTCAAGAAACAGGCGCAAATGGTAGGCCTATGGCTAATATTTTTTCAAATTCATTTGAAACAATGCAAATAGGACCACAAGAAGACACTACTACAGAAGTAGCAGAGGTAAGGCTAACGGCCATAGTACGTTAACAACACCGCTTCTCGTCCGATCAGCAGAGGTAAGTTGTGATGGGCCGGAAATTAAAGATAAAAATAGACCTCTGGAGGAACATCACCCAAAACAAAGAAAACAGCTATTGTTATTAGGGGAAATCAGTTAAACCAAGGATAAAAGATATAAAGCAAGAGCACAAGTAAATGGAATATAATATAGAATTAATAACAATATTTTTTTTAAACAAGAGAAGGTATATATTGTAAAAAAAATTATATGGAAGAGTTGGAATATGCTCTCTTCAACAGCAATAAATCTACTCCTAGAGGTGGCAATATTTATTTTGAAATGACCTGCCATTTAGCACCTTTGGCAAAATCTACTTATTACAGTTTTATATTATCATTTACGGATTCGAAATTTATTTCCTGAATGAATTGCGAAATGCTATAATAATTCCTATTCCCAAACCTGGAAAGGATCCCAGTAATGTAAATAATTACAGGCCAGTTTCTTTAACAAGTTGCTTATGCAAATTGCCAGAGAAAATGGTAAATGCTCGACTACGGTGGCACATTGGGGAAAATAAAATTTTTACTCCCACTCAGTTCGGGTCACAATGTAATGGATCTACATTAGATTCTCTACCGAACTTAGAAAACCACATAAGTAAAGGATTTGAACGAAAACAAATTACTATAGCTGTCTTTTTTAACATAAGGCATACGATAGGCTACTACATGAAGGTATGCAATGTTAAAAAGTTATATAAAAATAACATCCGTGGGTATTTACCTAAATTTATCCAAAACTATCTTACAGATCGCACTTTTTAGGTGAGAATTGATGATGTTTTGTCAAAACCATTGCCACTTGAAAATGGTGTTCCAAAGGGAAACATCCTTAGTGGCGCACTGTTTACTTTTGCAGTAAATAATATCAGGAATAATCTACCTATTGGAATTGAAAGTAACTTGTATATGGATGTTTTTGCCATATTCTGCATCTGGTATAAAATATGCAAAACGAATCATTAATAAAAGCATAATAAAAATAGATGAATGGGCCTTATCTGTAGGCTTTAAATTTTCCGTACATAAGACTCAGGTAGTCATGTTTTATTAAAAGAATGCGGAAAAAAGGAAGAAATATATTTTAAAATCAGAAATCACAGTATACCAATTGTCCAAACAGCAAAATTTTTAAGATTAGTATTTGATTCCTAATTTAAATTTGAAAGCCCACATAGTATACATGAAATCAAACTGTAAAAGTGCATTAAATCTAATAAAAAAAACTATCCAACACTACTTGGGAACGGATAGAAATACCCTCACTATACTGTATAAAGCAACAGTGTTGTCTATCATTGATTATGGAAGCAAAATATGTGGCTCAGCATCAGACGCAACGCTGACAACATCAGACCCGTTCACAACGAAGTCCTTAGAATATATAATTTAATTATTTAGGGACCTTGAGCTTACCACCAAACTCACCTTTACAAGTTGAATGTCTTAATAACAATGAAAAGTGCCCTAAGAATTCAGACAAATGATTCAGCAACAAGAAAATTATTTGAATTAAGAGATGTATTTATAAACAATCATTCACCACCTTTCCCAGTTAGAGCTAAAAGATTGCGTGATTCACTGAATATCAATATACAGGTACTTTCAGTAGTAAAACTACCTCTTTCTTGGACTATGAATAAAATAAGACGTGATTTTCATGGAGGTTTCACATAATCCTATTTACAGATATCTCCAGCCGGGCTAACCTGACCAAGATTATATTATGTGTACTCTTTGAGAGGGTGTGTGTGTGTGTGCGTATGCCAGAATTTTCGAGAGCTGACGTTCATATAAATAGCAGCTGCTTGTTGGTGTAATTAGACAAGATAAAACGGAAGGCTAGACAGACCAGTCAGGCGAGATAGAAGGCTAGACAAGAAAATTCTATGTCCCGTCGTCGAACACTGACAGAAATGAGATGCAGTGCTTTTAGCATTTTTTCAAGAGGGAAGCCGAAACGATCAGCCAGACGATATTCCTGCGGTTATTTGTTGGGTTATTCTGAGGAAGAGCTCCGCACGGTCATATTGTTTATTGATGATTTTTTTTTTTTACTAAATAGCATAGAAAAAGGTGTATACAATGCAGTACAGTCGAGATAATTTGAGAAATACACTGATATCATGAGAAATTCGTCTTATGTTAATGTCATTACGTTCATCCCTAAGGGGCGGAAGATTAGCGCGCACCATTTTGGATACAGTTAGTATATAATCATACCAGTTAGTATATAATCATACCATGTGTGTGTCTGTCACCGACGATAGAGAAACCAAACACATGTTACACTTCCATACTGAACGATCCGAAACTCACGGCTAACTGCCATTGTGTACATTTGGCATGTAGCTGCGTGTAATAGACTGGATCTTTCTGTGCTTTTGATTAATTTGTACTTTGTTAAATATAATACAAAAATGATCTCCTTTACGTATGTACATCGTTTTTGAAACAAAATGTATATTAAGTATTTTGACCAACACTTTGAGGGTATTTTTCAACCTCAAAACAGCACACGGCCATCAAGCCATTAATCTAGAATTCTCTTAATTTAGTCTAACATCATATTAGAGATTTCCGACTGTCATTAAGCGAATTTATCTAGAATTCTCTTCATTTAACCAAAGAACATACCAGAGACTTTTTTTTTCTAAGATGTTATTTGAAGTATCTTAAAATGAATGATGTTTAGACATCTTAAGTTCCTAAAATGTTTTGTTTCTAAACACTGAAAGAATATGTTTTGTGTATGTTTTTAATAAATTAAACATTTACGAAAAAGTATCATATATTCTTATTTATTATTTTTTTTTCTAACTGGAAGTTTTATATTTACGAGAGACCTAGGCCTAAGAATTATTATAAACCTGTATCCATTCCACCTTGAACTTTGGTTATTTTTTGTTCTCTGTAAGTTTTCACCTGCCTTTAACTTATTCTAAAATCAGTAATTTTACAATAACCTAGTTTTTACTTTTGATAACGCTATAGGTCAGTATCAGCCTCGCTCCAGCGAAATCTTCTCCAAAAATCATGATAATGTTAGTTTTCATTTTCCATTTAAACATCTATTTATGGGGTTTTCCTTCGGAAACAAATTTCCACTGCACTTGAAAAACCGTCTGCTTCGGTCGTAAGCAAATACGACCTTGTTTTGAATTAGCTCTTCATTATGACACGTATCTTTACTGTTTATTCTATGTAGTTATAAAGTAAGAGTATTAAAGCATACCAAGTAAGAAATTAAATGAATTACAGAATTGAATGGCCAGAATTCCTATATAAGCTCTCATAATTAGAGCCAGAAAAATCCCTTGAAGTGTCCGCACCAAGCGAGTCCGTTCGCGTAAGTGGGTATGTTAATCCGCAAAGAATATATATAATGTTAAATCATTTTATAATTTTCTGATGAAATCGCGCCTAATAGAAGCATTATGGCTAGAACTCGCGTTTCGTTAATTTTCTTCGTGAAATTTAGGTTATCGAACTGATGTCAGAATAGCATTCGGACAGGATGCTTAGTAGTGAAAGTAAACAAAAGATGGCGCGGTTATCTATGTTTTGTGTTGTCATCAGTGCCCTCGTCATCTAAGTAAGGATTCGTGTACTTCTCCGCTCTTGACTCGTAAGTTTCCTCGTTATTATTGTTATAGATGAAGTCATGTGTTGCCTGTTAAATGATTTGGTCATCGGAACTGAAAAATACGTAGTGCAAATACATCGTCGCATACCCCTACCCAAATAAATATTTTTTGTCCAAAATTATTCCCATAAGCCTAAACCTAAAAGCTCCACTGAAATATTACCTCTGTTAACCTCTCTCTTTCATAAACTTACTTTTTATAAGGCAAACATTATTTTTAGGCATGAGAAGTTCCATCCTTTCCTAGAATGCCTTGTCCTGACCTAACCAGACCTTATCTTTCTGACCTCAATTAGGCCGCCGTGACCTGACCTGGCTGGAAGGGCCTCCCCCCCCCATCCCCTGGACCCCCTCCCAAGTAACACTGAATAGTTATCCCTGTCTGCCTACTCTAGGTTTTATTTATGTGAATGAAAACCTACTGATGTTGGATTAGTAGTTTGACCTAACCAGACCTTACCTTCCTAACCTCAGTGAGGGTGCCATACCCTTACCTGGCCAGTGCTCCCCTTCCAAGGAGGCTAACACTAATCATGGGGACCATGGACTTAAATTCCGCTCAGAGGAATTCCTGTCGCTGAGCAAACTACCCCAGATTTCAACTAAACGGGTGATTTGTGATTCAAAATGCTTCGAGGCTACCCACCCTAGCCTGTTCATCGCTGTCTCGTGAAACCCCTAGCAGTGCCTTATGCCCCCCAGGGTTTGAGGTGACAGTGGTTGAGAAGTGCTGGGTAATCATTACATATTGTGGTAAATGTTATTTTCAGATCTTAAGTAGAGTACAAAATGTGAAGTATGCTCTTATAATTTTGAGTGGGTAATATAAAAAAGTAGTGAAATACAGGGATCCATCTTAACCCAAAAAAAAAGTAGTGAAATACAGGGATCCATCTTAACAAAAAAAAAAAAAGTGAAATACAGGGATCCATCTTAAAAAAAAAAGTAGTGAAATACAGGGATCCATCTTAACCAAAAAAAAAAGTAGTGAAATACAGGATCCATCTTAAAAAAAAAAAGTAGTGAAATACAGGGATCCATCTTAACCAAAAAAAAAAAGTAGTGAAATACAGGGATCCATCTTGACAAAAAAAAAAAATAGTGAAATACAGGGATCCATCTTAACCAAAAAAAAATAAGTAGTGAAATACAGGGATCCATCTTAAAAAAAAAAAATAGTGAAATACAGGGATCCATCTTAACCAAAAAAAGTAGTGAAATACAGGGATCCATCTTAACAAAAAAAAATAGTGAAATAAAGGGATCCATCTTAACCAAAAAAAAAAGTAGTGAAATACAGGGATCCATCTTAACAAAAAAAAAGTAGTGAAATAAAGGGATCCATCTTAACAAAAAAAAAAGTAGTGAAATACAGGGATCCATCTGAACCTAACCTTACTTTACCCCTAAGAGCCATTGTATCAGCTGACACACTGGCCACTGCTTTATAATTTGGGTGCACTATGAGATCAGAATTTTTATTGACTTGATTGATACCAAACAATCAACACAGCTATAGGGGCATCTAAAAATCTCCTTGTTTCTTCAAGAATAGAAGCCTTCATTTTTATATGGCAAAAGCAAGTCCAATTGTTCAAGCTTGGCAGCAAGATGTTACCTAGCAAGTGTATTGGGTTGCAGTACCCATCTATTCACACTATAACCAGTGTCACCTTTTCTTTGGTTGGGATGCTGTGTAGACATTCAGAAAAGCTTAACTCGTAACTTGAAGCTTTTCTCTTATGTGTTTTTGATGACTTTGGCATGCATGCTTGTCATGGTGTTGACCATAGTAAGAATGATTATGCCTGATAGTTATACAGGAAAAGTGATCTTCGTAGATGTCATGGACATGATTTAGTGCTAGATTCTCATTGCCTGTCCTGTGACGTAGATCGTCATTAGAGGCAGGAGTGTGCATCATCCTTGAACTGCTAAGAGACTGTTTCTTAGTTGCCTACCTAGTAGAGAAGTATGGGTTAAGGAGGAAGAAGTAGAAGGCTTTGTTGAGATGGTCTCATCTCCTTTTTCCTATTATTTGCCTGACTTGATCCCTGCTTTGCTTATTTCCTCATCATAATTCTCCTCTTCTTAATCTTCCTCCTTGTCTTCCCCATCTCCAGATCAGTAGAAGCATAACCTCAGGACTGTCTCTCTTCTGTAGTGAGCGTTGTGATCCCAGCACCTGTTTGTGAGGCAGTTGATTATGCCATGAATTCTCTGATGACAGATTTCCATCGCATGGGTCTGCTCCCTATCGCTTGCATGTCCAAGGGGGAGGACTGTCTTTGACTCTTCACTTGTTCATGTCTATTTGATGATATATAAGGAAGAGTCTACACTTTCTTGACTGTAGGTCATTAAAATTCTCTAGAGTGGTCTTGGTATGCCCCTGTATTTGCTTGTGATTGGTCTCTTGACCATCCTGGGCACAGTACTGATTTCGAACAGATGTGGTCCATCTCAAGTGCAGCTTGGTGCTGATGTGCACAGGACAGTTGGTTTGTTGTCCTTGATCAGGTAGCAGAGCCAGCCTGGCTGGTTTGGCTTTCGTTTTGAGACATGAGGGCCAGATGGATGATGATGATCCAAAACATTTTCACAAGGTTATTTAGTTTATTTGTGAGCACAATGATGTCAGGGAAGTGACCAGGACTACTCCTCGATACTCGAGTGTTCATTGCCTGCACCTTGAGTTTTGCCCAGGTATCTGCAAAATCTTTTCAGTTGCCCTAGACCATATCCATGTGAGGAATTCTAGAGGAAATACATTATTTGATCTCTTAATTACGGAATTCTCTATCCTCCAGTTGTTCTTAAGAGCTGCCTGTGCAGAGGAACCCACCAATCTGTTGGTTGATGAAAAACCTTGCTTTGGAATTGCTTTGTGCAGAGGGGATTTTATTCTCCATTTCTAGAATAGAAACCATGGAATTGGTCACCAAGACTTTCTTCTAGGGTACAACATTGTTGGACTAGTGATTCATCACAATGACAGAATCTGCCATGACCCTTTTTCTGTCTCTGTTGAGGAGAAGAAGGGGGAGTAGGCATTGTTCTTCCTCTCTCACTTGTCAACAAACCTTTTAGCTAATGTGACCATGAAAGATCACAATGTTTGTGGTCTCTTTTCAATATTGGTTACTAATGAGAACAATCCTCCTTAACCCTTCCTCAAAAATAAGGTTAAAGCAGAGTTGAAGAAATGGAGAATAACATTCGGGATTTTTTTTTTTATCTAGAGTGCAGTTTCCTTTGAGGTTCCTTTGGGATAACAAAGGTAAAAGCCTTTATGCTTCGCTACATCATTGACAATGGGCTTTAGAAAAGGCCAGCTGTTGTTGCAGGAATACAAACCATAACCTTCAGTGTAAGAGTATCCCATAGCACTAGTGGGAAACCATCATTGAGCTTGGTGACACGGTAGGCAAATGGTGGGTAAGGGCATGGGTGTCAGAGTATAAATTGTGAGATGGATTATTTTTCTCTTATGTGTACAGTAGTTCCCCTAATACCATTTCCTGTTGTGGTACAGTACAGTATTGAGAATAGTGAAATCTTTAATTTGCTGTAATGTTCTGACTTTAGGTAAATACATTTTCATATAGATTTTTTTTTATTATAATTTTGTTCTTATGCAAACACAAACCTTCATCCTTTACTCTAGGATAAGCTTGTGAGCTGGAATAGCCATGAAATATCTCACTGACAGGGTAGTTAACTTTCTACATGTAGGGGGAATCCCTCCCCAGCTGTTGGTCTGCACTCCAATTTGCTTTCACCTGCCATTGGCAGCAGACATCTTTCTTTCAGGACTCTACACTAGCTTTTGCTGTTTTGGAGTCAAGTTCATTTTTTAAAAATATTTTCTTATATATTTTGCATGCTTGTTTTTCTTGAGTATTTTAAGTTGTACAACATATGTTTGTTTTGGTCTGTGTTTGTGCAGCTTGCTGTTTTTTTTTTTTTTATTATGGAAGAAACCCACAAATCATTTTATCCTTCACCCTCCTCTACAACAAGGATAACCATTGCTGTTCGGCATGGTCCTGGGAAAGACAAGCCATATAAAATGTTCATGTCTAGCTCTGAAATAGACCCTCACACACTGCATATTTCAGGAAGCATTGTTGCAGTAGGAAGGGTCCTTGTTCCGAGTGCTGGGAGTGGCCATCAGAGCAGTGGGTGAGGTTTGCAAGTAAGAAAAAGAAGGCTAATAAGTCCTTCCCAGTGTCATCAGAGTGGATTATTCCACTGGTGACACCTAAGCTTCCACCTGCTGTTTCAACTCTGAAGGGAGATTGTTCGGTGGCGAGCTGGCAAAAGAGAGAGGCCCTTCATTTCAGACTTTGTTCCACTTGAAGGAGTCTTCCACTGTGGACACTCCCTCTTGGGGCAGAATGAAGACCTGTTAACTAACCGGACTGTTCTTTCAGGTTTGGAGGATGGAGAGAAACTCAGAGTTATGGCCATCCCTAGCCATTTCGAGGGAGCAGAGTGTTAAGGCTTTGCTGAGTCACCTCTGCTGTGAAGGTGACTCCTGTTACTGTGATTACAGTGACCATGACGACTTCGATGGTGATTGTCTCTACTTTCTTTCTCACTGCTTCCACATACACCATTATTCACCATGCCCTTTCGGTGATGTGTCCCAAGGAGTTTGGGGCTCTACTTATGCGATCCTTGTCAATGGCTTTGACCTCGGCTGGTGTAAAGATGTCAAAGTTGTCATCGTCTTCTGCTTTGTCACCACCTGCTTCCCCGGGATGTCCCTCTGAGTCTGAGGCTTATGAAATTGATACTGATGAAGAGCAGGTAGTATCGTCAGCTTTTCTTGGACCGATTAAGGTCTGTGCTAGCAGATTTCCTGATTATTTGGAATGAATCTTATGTACGTTAAAGGTAGCTTATACCTTCGTGCCATTAGGTGTGATTGGCATTTAGTAAAAACCAAAATAACACTTAGCTACTATCCCGCAAAATGTACACTTAGTCTTAGGCTTGTCACACATTCAGGCAAAATGACCCCTCAACATGGGACCACCTTGACACGGTGAGGGGCTCTTAAACCCATAGAAATTGTTCCCAGGTTTGAGTCCAAGAGTCCCATATATCATTATATATTAATTTGGGTTAATTTGTGTAATTTTCCATTTTTAGTAAAATTTATTGGACCTGATAAATAGGAAAAGGTATCATAGTGTGACTGGGTTTACAATGGATCCCCGCTATATCATGGCTCTGTATTCGCAGCTTCAGTTATTCGCAGATTTTTCTGTGTAATGTATTTTTCAATAAGTCGCAGAAAATTCAGTAATTTGCGGATTTTTTCTTAGAGCATATTCACTAATTACTGTATTTTCAGGTTATTTTCTTGACTAAATAGAGTTATAAAAAAAAATTATTTACTAGTTTTCAAATATTAATACAGTACCTTCATATCTGAAGGTAATCATTGTCATTAATTTTGGACTGTGCAATATGGACTTTCGACTCAGGCACAGGAATCACTAGTACTCTACAAGATAAGAGTTCTTTTTCCTTTTAAGGAGCCTCTGATAAGCTCGCTACAGTGACCATACACCCTGCTGTGTCCACCATCTGGTAACAGTACATACCAGGAAGGATCACACAAGAATGTTTAAGTGCTTTTTCCCTTTTAAATAGAAGCTGTTAGTTCATATGGTTGAGCGGATGTTTCTCTAGTGGCACTAACCCCCCACCTTCATTCAGTGTGGTAGTCAGCTAATTTTAACAGTAGGTACAAATCATCCTAAATAATGAAAATTTTTATAACGTAATAAAATTACTGTAATAATTTGGATACTTGCCTCCTGTTAAAGTGGAAATCCACCCAGCCTCCCCATATCTTAGTGAGTGGTCATGAAGAATTCTGACAAGCATATAAACATTCCAACATCACCTGGTAGGAAA
Source organism: Macrobrachium rosenbergii (assembly GCF_040412425.1). Lineage (NCBI taxonomy): Eukaryota > Metazoa > Arthropoda > Malacostraca > Decapoda > Palaemonidae > Macrobrachium > Macrobrachium rosenbergii. The sequence continues at coordinate 25,704,032 of NC_089747.1, forward strand.
CAGATGATTAAAAACAGTTGATCCAGGTCAGCTAGCTATTATTATTTTGTTTATTTTGAATTCCCATCAGTCCTGATGGCACTGAGATGCAAGCTAACTTTGCCAGTATTCCTTTAATTTGATTTTTTCCCACAACCATGGATTTCCTTCTACCTTCACATCTTCACTCTCATTCAAACTCACCACGTTAGCCTATGCACAGTCAGACAAAACAATCTGTTCCTTACCCTTCTTCATTCTTATCTCATTTTGCCTTTTTACAAACATAGGTCCATGTGATCATTGGCCTAATTACTTTGCCATGAGGCTTATTGAATGAATGTATGTATGTATGTATGTTTGTCCATTTTATTAAAATTTGACACAGCTTAACTATGTTTTGAGTGCTGATGACAACTAACCATTTAAACTGATCAAATTATAGTCATGTAGTATTCCATGATAAAATTGTAATGCAGTGTTCCAGGACAAAACTGTCAGAGTTAAGCCACAGATGGTACCAAAATCATTGAAGCTGGTGATGCTCATTTTTTATATGATAGCCCCCAGCCCCTGGGACAGTTAGACATGTTAAGTCTTTGGGTAGCTTTGTACTTAAGCTTAAGCTCATGAGCCATGTGAGTTTTATTTGTTTCCCATATCTCAAAAAGTTTTTTTCTCATATTTCAGCCATTATGCCACAAAAGTATAAACTGGTAAATTTATACGGATGCAAGAACTAGGCCACTTTGTCTAAACTGTATTAACTAAAATATTCTCAATAAGTAAACTCATTATACAGTAAATGAATTTGTTTTTTCCAGCCAGAGTCCATGTCAGTATCATTTATTATAGATATTTTTTGAGAAACATTACTGTATTTTTGTATATTTTTTTCTAGAGCATGCCATGTAATATGGTCATTTTTTTTTTTTTTTTCTAGATGTTGAACCTGGGTAAAGGGCATCTGAAGAGATGAGCAGAGGTCATGGAACTAAGGTGAGTACATACTATGGCCTTAATGTGAGTGCAGAAATACAAAACAGCTTGGTTTATAGCAAAAATTTTGAGAAGTTCACTTTTAGCCTAACCACAGGAATTCCTAGTTGAAACATAATATCAACCAAGTTGTTTGGCTTCAGGTTCTGCATTCTGAGAAGTTTCAGTGGCCACTGAATGTAATATTTTTATGGTAATTTAAGGCTTAAAAAGTTGTTTTATGGTTGTTCATTACTATTTGATAATTGCAGGCCTTGTGAAGGTAGGATATCAATAGTATAGTGATTGCTTGTCTTGAAAGGAGTCACCTTTGTGGTCCCACTGGGGTTCCATAGGGCAGGCCAACTATATCAAGAATTCTCTTTATCTAGGGCAGAATAGTGTCATTGTTAGCACTGTGATAGAATATAATTGGACAGGAGGACACATCCTGCCTTTCAGTGGCTACCAAGAAGAGCACAATTCAACCATCTTCCTCAGTTGTGGGAACAGTGTCACAGGCAGGTCAGGCCCCTCTATTACCTTTAAGTCTGTCTGTAAGTCAGCATCATCCACATCGGGGGGTAGAGCCGTCAGTGCACCTCACAGCGTGCACTGTAGGCATTACTAAAGGTTCTTTGCAGCATCCCTTCGGCCCCTAGTTGTAACCCCTTGCGTTCCTTTTACACTACCTCCATTCATATATTTCTTCTATCTTGCTATCCACCCTCTCCTAACAATTATTTCAAAGTGCAGCTGCGAGGTTTTCCTCTGTTACACCTTTCAAACCTACTTACTCTCAATTTCCTGTCCAGCGCTGAATGGCCTCATAGTGCTTGGCCTCTGGCCTAAACTCTATATTCCATTCCATTCCATCTATATATTTCTGCTGCAAGAATTTTTTATGTTGTGCAGAATTTTAATGCTGAGATGTAGCAGTCGTCTACTCAGGAAAGTTGAGTTCGTAGTTTTCGGTTTCCTACGGAGTAGTGTTTCCCAATAATACTCCTGTTACAAGTTAAAATACAATTTTTTTTTTTTTTTTTGCACCTGGGCATCCCCTCTGAGCACTACTATTTTTTTTTTTCCTAGATCATGTGTTCTTGTATTTTTACACGTCTTGGCTCCGTTTTAAATTTTAGCGTATGAAAAGTGCTTTTAAAAGATTTCATTAAAATGAGAATTTTTTGAATGAATCTTACCTTCTCCTATTATGATAGCTGTATTTCCCATGTCAGGCGGGAGGATGATAGTGTGTGAAAAGTAAAAAATTAATAGGTTTGTTTAGTTTGAACCATCTATTCACCCATCCCTTTCTGGTGGTTTGAGCATCTATAGTTTTCCATTTAGTTTTTTCTCTGATGTCGGCCTATGAGGATGCATTGGAAAGTGTTTGGGTAATTTTGTTGATTAGGTTATCTGAATTTGGTTTGGGTTTTCTTGTGCTTTATATTTGTCATTATATAGGATATCTTCAAAAGAGGAGAAAGACAAGTTGTTTCCAGTCTGTATGGTAAGAGGGTACTTACCTGGCTTTACTCTTCAGTTTATGACGGTTACAACGAATGTGTTAAATGTAGGAATAATGATTGCTAGATCAGTGTATTGGTTGGTCAGATGAAATAATGAATATTTATTTAAAGTATAAGCAGATGTGAGAAGCAGGTAAGAACAGGAAAACATTCTTCTAACTGTAGGAGAGGAAGGGAGGTTAGGAGTAAGTTTCTCATTTTTCACAACCTTTCAGATAGCAGCTCTTGCCATTCTCCTTGTTTTCTTAGTAATGCTTCTCCTTCAAAATTTTCTTCTCAAAGCTCTCCTTATTGTCAGGATATGAGGTTTGGCAATCAGAAGTAATGTAGTTAGTCTTAGTGCTTCTTGCTGCTTTATCAGCCCAATTATTTGCCCTTTTTCGGGTTTCCCCCATGCAGCAGAGAAAGTGCCAACAGCCTCCTTCCCTGGTAACCATGCCCTAGCCACAGCCTGTGATGCTCTTTCTACTGTTAGAGGTACAGGGAAGTAGGGTATGTCCAGGAGTGGAAATGGTTTGTGCCTGTCGTCTTCTTCCTCTGGCCAACTTAGTGCGTGTCACGTACAGGTTGGCACTTGGTCACAGAAATATAAGCACGATAAGATCAAGCGAATTTCAGTAAAAATTGTAGTTAGTAACCTTCTTGTTGCAGAAAAGGGTAATGTTAAAGGATTAAAATAAACAGACTGATGAAATATTAAATAAAGTAATGCTAAAGATGATTAAATTATAAATAAGGGAATTCAGTGTCAGTTTCTGTAACAGTACGAAAGAGAAGGCTATAAAGTAAAACTGTTTCAAGTTACATACTGTAACTGCACGTAACACGAACAATATAATGTGCCCACAACTGTTTGCGGAGTGAGCGCTTAGAAACCAGGAGCCAGGCAGGAGGTAGATATGCTAGATAAGGTTAAGTGCACTCACTCAATATCTGATTTTGTATCCCATAGGCCTTGCTGGAGGCCACGTACTCATGGCGATCCCTATCCAGGTTCTTCCTGTAGCCTTCCCTTGCAAGATGATTCGGTATTCACTTGGAGGCGTTCGCCTGACATTGTATGCTCGCTTGACAGCAGGCACTTGCCAGGAGGCAGGAGTTCACCTGGAAGTAGGCGCTCGCTTTGCATCGCAAGCTCTCTTGCTTGTAAGCATTCACCTGCCATCTGACACGCACTTGACAGCAGGTACTCACCTGACACTGAACACTTCCTTACCATTAGACTTTCGCCTGGCACCAGGAGCCCGCGTTCTTCTTGGCCTCCCAGTTAGTCTGGGTATGCCAATTCATCTCCACATTTTTTGTCTGACATGAGGAATTTTCGTGCAAGTAGCCGTTATTGGGTGTTTGAATGCATTTGTTCTCCATATTCTCCTTCTTTTCTCAAGCATTCTCATGAACTTTTGATGCCTGCCTCGTAAGACAGTGATAGTTTCTCCTGCTTCTCAGAGAAATAGGAGCTTCTATTGTAGTTCCCACTCTTCTCAGATGTCGCACTTCCAGTCTCAATCCCCTTCTTTGTTGACTTGGGCTACTCTTGAGCACTCTAGTCATTTTCTTCAACTGCATTCTACATCGCGGATGCCTTGGGCTGCTTGCCAGTCTCCGAGGCAGGATTCAAAGTATTCTTGAGCATCTTTTAGGCATTCTCGAGCGTCTTTTAGTCATTCTCGAGCCTCTTTTAGGTGTTCTCGAGCCTCTTTTAGGCATTCTCGAGCCTCTTTTAGGCATTCTTAAGTCTTTCAGGTATTCTTGGTCGCCTTATCAGAGCCGAGGTTCAGTATATTCACTTGTTAGTCAAGCAGATCCTTCTTTGATTGCTACTGTCTCAGTAGCAGACCAGAGTGGAGTATCTTCCCCTCAGCCAAGATTTTTGAGGTCAGCTCCTTCGGGATTTTTGGTTTTGCCCCCTGCTATCTCAATGTCAGTGCAGGATGGTGTGAATAATCAGGAAGGCTTTGTTTCCTGTGCAGATGATTCCTTGATGCCAGGTGCCATAGCACAAAATGGAGCCAACCATTCTTCTGGGATAAAACAGGTTTTTTTTGCTACCATTCAGTTCCTTTTTAGAGGAGTTGAAACTCCTTTCATCTCAGGGAGTAGGGGGTTCTGCAGCCGCCACATTTGCTTCCCAAGGATTTCCCCTCTATGAGCCTGCGGCTTGCAAATTTGTCTCTGATGCTGATGAAGAGCAGGTAGTATCATCAGCTGTTCAGAGACTGATTAAGGTTTGTGCTAGCAAATTTCCTGATATCTTTGAGGAACCAGTAGTTCAGGATTCGAAGTCCTTTGGGATTGCTAAACAGGAACCCAAGGCATATCCCCTTCCATCTCCAAAACGGGCTAAGTTGGCACTGAACAGATTTGACTTAGTGGCTAAATTGCTCCATCAGAAAGTTTCTTCTAAAAGTTCTTTCCCCTTTCCTTTCCCTCTATGAGAAAGAGGAGAGCTATGGCTTATGACACTAGGCAGTTACCCTTTATCAGAAATGGCAATAGCATCTACAGACAAATAGCAAGTGAGATCGTTTCTGCTCTTTAGCAAATTTTTTGCGCTGCTTAGATAGAGCAGTTTCAGACTTCTTGGCGAGTCTGAGCATGCCTTTACTAAAGCAGTTGTCAAGTGTAGGGAACAATTGTATTTTGGCTTCCTCTGTCTCTTCAACAAAGAAGGCGGATGGTATCACACATCACCGCTTACATTCTTTACTGGATGCCTCAGCATTAGGTGCGGTAGTGCAAGAAGTTGAGAAGTGGAAACCAGATCTTTGTTGCATACTTCTCAAACATTTAGGCATACAGTGGACCCCTGCCTATTCACAGTTCTGGATTCACGGCTTCACCTATTTGCAGATTTCTCTGTGGAACGTATATACACATTATTCGTGGAAAATTCACCTATTCGTGGTATTTTTCATAGGGAAATATTCACAAATTACTGTATTTTCATATCATTTTCTTGACTAAATGCACTTTTTGTGATAAAACTATTAAAATAGGTACAGGTAGTCCATAGTGAACAGCGTGGGTTCAGTTACCGGCAGAGCGCCTGGAACTGAAAATCGCTGTTAACTGAATCAGTGGCATTTATGACGCCAAAAGTGCCCATGATCCGCTTAACGACACGGTTAGCTGGTTCATCAGCGCCGATAAACTACCAACGGGGGCCAAAAATCTGGTTAATGTTGTCATTAGCCAAGCGCCTTAAAACCGAAACGACGTTAACCGATGCCTCTGTTAACCGGGGACTCCCATATAAGCATTTTTAGAGGGGTTTTTGGTGTTTTGAACTATCAAAATAGGCAGTTATAAGCATTTTTAGAGGGGTTTTTGGTGTTTTGAACTATCAAAATAGGCAGTTATAAGCATTTTTAGAGGGGTTTTTGGTGTTTTGAATATCAAAATAGGCAGTTATTAGCATTTTTGGAGGGTTTTTTGGTGTTTTGAACTATCAAAATAGGCAGTTATAAGCATTTTTGGAGGGGTTTTTGGTGTTTTGAACTATCAAAATAGGCAGTTATAAGCATTTTTAGAGGGGTTTTTGGTGTTTTGAATATCAAAATAGGCAGTTATAAGCATTTTTGGAGGGGTTTTTGGTGTTTTGAACTATCAAAATAGGCAGTTATAAGCATTTTTAGAGGGGATTTTGGTGTTTTGAACTATCAAAATAGGCAGTTATAAGCATTTTTAGAGGGGTTTTTGGTGTTTTGAACTATCAAAATAGGCAGTTATAAGCATTTTTAGAGTGTTTTTTGGTGTTTTGAACTATCAAAATAGGCAGTTATAAGCATTTTTAGAGGGGTTTTTGGTGTTTTGAACTATCAAAATAGGCATTTATAAGCATTTTTAGAGTGTTTTTTGGTGTTTTGAACTATCAAAATAGGCAGTTTTAAGCATTTTTAGAGGGGTTTTTGGTGTTTTGAACTATTAAAATAGGCATTTATAAGCATTTTTAGAGTGTTTTTTGGTGTTTTGAACTATCAAAATAGGCAGTTTTAAGCATTTTTAGAGGGGTTTTTGGTGTTTTGAACTATCAAAATAGGCAGTTATAAGCATTTTTAGAGGGGTTTTTGGTGTTTTGAACTATCAAAATAGGCAGTTATAAGCATTTTTGGAGGGGTTTTTGGTGTTTTGAACTATCAAAATAGGCATTTATAAGCATTTTTAGAGTGTTTTTTGGTGTTTTGAACTATCAAAATAGGCAGTTATAAGCATTTTTGGAGGGGTTTTTGGTGTTTTGAACTATCAAAATAGGCAGTTATAAGCATTTTTTAGAGGGGTTTTAAGTATTTACGGATATTAGCTATTCGCGGGGGTTAGTGTTACGCATCCCCCGCAAATACCTGGGATCGACTGTACACAACCAAGGCACCAGCTGCTTCTGCCGTTAACGCAAAGTTTCAGTGTTCCCCCCAGGTAAATGGGCAAGTCATTGGTGCCCTTGAACCAGCCCTTTCAGTCTTTCAGAAAGGACAATAAGCGTTCTAGAAATCCAGCTCCTGATAATATGATGCACCAAGCCCCCAGTCCCCAGTAGAAGGGAGGTTGAGCCTCTTATTCAGTTTGGCAGGATCTGGAGGCAGATCCCTGGGTAATGAAGGTACTTTAGGAGGGATACAGCATCCCCTTTCTTTCCCAGCCTCCTGTAGCCAGTTCTCTTCTAGTTTCCCCTCTTATCTTCACAATAAGAAGTTCCAGATCTTGCGAGAGGAAGTAGACTCTTGGGCTAAAAGGAGCTGTGGAAAATAGTCATGGATTGAATAGTATTAGTGGACCTGATGGATGCTTACTTCCATGTGCCAATTCACCCAGATTCAAGGAAATATTTGCAGTTTGTTTTTCAGGGCAAGGGGTACCAGTTTCGGGCAATGTACTTTCGTCTGAGCTCAGCTCCTCAAGTTTTTACAAGAGCCCTAGTGCAGTAGGGCAAGTGGGCTCACATGTTAGGCATTCGGATGCTTCTCTACCTGGATGATTGACTGATTCTAGTGTCCAGTTTAGGGGGGAGCCTGAGGCCAAGAGATACTCTTTTAAAGTTGACAAGTTCGTGGGGAATATTGATAAATGTTTCAAATTCCAACCTAATGTCAACTTGGAAACTGTTACCTGGGAATATCTGGACAACAAGAATTTCTTGGTTTCTCCAATGGAGACAGGCATAGACAACTTTCTTTTAATTTTAGTAGAATTTCTATCCTTCACAACCTTGCCAGCCAAGAAATGGTTGTCCCTGTTAGGGGCCATGGCATCACTAGAGAAGTTGGTTCCAGGTGCCAGGCTGAGAATAAGGCCAACTCTTTTTCTTTCTCAAGGGGCACAGGAACCGGGAAGTTCAGCCGAAGTCCATTCAAATTCAGGTCTCAAAGGAGTTAGAGGACCCTCAGAGATGGTGGAACCATCGACCTTGACTTTTCAAGGAGTGTCTTTCCAGTTGAAGAGCCCAGACCTTACGTTATATTCTGATGCATTGTCAGAAGGTTGAGGACCAGTTGCAGCAGACAGGCATTTAGCTGTGGTTTGGTCCACAGAGGAATGAGAACTCCATATCATTCAGTTAGAGATGTTGGTAGTGAGGAAGACCCTGCTAGCATTAGAGGATCTAGTACTGGGCAAAAAGGTAGCACTCTTTTCAGACAGTTCAACAGCACTGGCATAGCTGAGCAATCAACAAGGCATAAAGTCAGAAGCGTTGTTCTGCCTTTCAAGTTGCATTCACACTTGGCCAGAGGAAAGCAAAATCCTTCTGTTACCTGAGGTAGTGCCAGGAAAAATGAACATTGTGGCAGACCAACTAAGCAGGAAGGACCAGATTCTGTCCTCCAAGTGGACCTTGCATCCACAAGTCTGCAAGGACCTGTGGAAGCCATAGGGCACTCTTCTAATGTACCTGTTCGCCACCAGGTCCAACAATCGCCTACCAGTGTACTGCTCTCCAGTTCAGGATCCTCAGGCATGGGCTGTCAATGCAATGCTTTTAGACTGTTCTTATCTAGACCTCTATGCTTTCTTCCCTTTACTATGATGAAAAGAGTACAGTACTAGCAAAATTCCATATAGTTGTGAATTCGTGCACGACTTTAGTGACCCTTTTGGTGGCCACCCAGTGAATGGTTCCCAGATCCCCTGCCTCTGTTAGTAGATAGCCCAAGGCTTCTTCCATCAAGGAAAGATCTCAAACAGCCAGGAGGTATGAGGTTTCACCAAAACCTCCCCATGCTTCAGCTGACTGCTTGGAGAGACTCTACCATCCCTTACCAGCAAGGTGTTTTGTGAAGGAATGCAGAAAGTCTATCCTTAACTCCAGGAGGGGGTTGACTAATGTATTGTATCAGAGACAATGGGCAGTGTATAGGGCTTGGTGCTCCGCTAGAAGGCTTTCCTGCACCCGTACCTCTGTGAATAGTAACATCATTAAATTCTTACTTTACTTATGCTACAACAGACATTTTTCAGTCCCAACTATTTAAGAGTAATGATCAATGTTAGCTGTTGTATTGAGGCATACTGGCCTAGACATTTCATCTAACATGGACATTAAGGGGACTATCAGTTCCTTCCAAATTGATATTCCTGTCCGCTCCTTCCAAATTGATATTCCTAAGTCTCCAAATTAACCCTTGTTTTTGTTAGCTTTGGCTTTACTACCCAAGGAGCAGTCCTTTCTTTTCTACCCCATTTTAGGGCCAAGAATGATTTTAAGTCTCATCCTCTGCCTTGCTGTTTCATGATCCCCAGTCTGTCCTCTTTGATACCAGATGGGGAAGAAACTTCCCTATGTCCAGTCAGCTCTATATATTTCATAGGACTAGGGAAATCAGGCAAAATGTCAACCTTTTTTGCAGCCCTGGGAAACCTGACTTATCCTTGTCTGTTCAAGGCTGTGGTCAGAGAAGCACATGCAAACTCAACTCTTTTACCATCAGCTTAAAGTAAGATTCCACGATGTGCGAGCGGTAGCAACCACTTCCTCTCTGGAGAAAGTTGTCAGTGTGGCACACTGGAGGTGTAATTTCGTATTTGCCCCACACTACCTGCAAGATGTGGAAATCAATATGAATTGTGCAGAGCTCTTTTGCCCCTCATTATTGCGGGGTAACTCATATCCTGAACAGTTAGGGTAGGTGTATTCTAACCTTTCCTATTTAGTTAGGAAATTGTTGAATTTTGGGGAGTGTGAAGGTACCCGTGTTATATTGGGTGAGAGCCTTCGTTCTTTTACCATCGTTGCTCTGCTGGACTAGGCACAAGGCCTTATGTCCAACTTGCATCAGAGTGAGTGGTATCCCTAGCAAGGACCCTCCAGCATTGTTCGGAGGTCTTGCTACCTAATGAATTAGTCCTTGCTTGACGACAGTACCAGCAGATAAATGCTAATCACTAGGTAAGTAGTGTCTTACAGGCAGTCCCCGGTTATCGACGGGGTTCCATTTCTGAGGGTGAGATGATAACCGGAAATTGCAGCCAACCGAAAATCGGCAATTTTCGATGCTTTTTCGGCGATTTCGGGGGTTATTGGTGCCGAAAAGCGCCGATTTTCAGTTATCGGCGCCTCTGTTAGGTATGTATCGGCGCCAATACCCAATTATTGGTGCTGACAAGCAGAAATCGGCGATTTTTGGTGCCAAAAAATGCCGATTTTTGTCACTAGACAAGCCCCATAAAACCGGATCGCTGTTAATCGAGCCCGCCATTAACTGGGGACTGCCTGTATTCCTGGTGGAATTTTATGGTTTTCTTGGGTCTATTAAATTTGTCCTTTCACCTTTGCCACCTCCTTTGCTCAATGAAGGAATCAGCTATCATAATAAAGAAGTAAGATTCATCTCAAAAATAGAAGTTTTTATAGTAAAATTTATTTTTTAAATACTTACTTCTCTGCTATGTATTACCCCCCCCCCCCACCTCTCCACTCATGTGGACAGAAGAAAAAACTGGATGGAAAACTATAGATGCTTAAAACACCAGAAAGGGATGGGTCAATAGACAGTTCAAACTAAATGATCTTATTAATTTTTTATTTTTCACACTCTTACCGTCCTCCTGCCTGACATGGGGAATACAGCTATCATAGTAGACAGTAAGTATTTAAAAATGAATTTTATTTAAAAAATTTTATATTTTCATTATCTTAGTGGTATCTCAGCTTAATAGGCAGTTGGAGGCAGGGGGCATCTGCCCCCCTGGTAAGAAATAAAATCCATTCAGGAACAAAGACTGACATATAGCCAACACAGTACGGTACCCTGGAGCAACTTGCTTAACTGATAGTGTACAGCACTTCTATATAAAGTAATTAATAGCTCATCCTAATTGGTAGTTTGTAATTTTCATCTGATTTTAAATATTAATTTACTGTATTTGTCATTGGGGTTCAGAGAAATATCTGCAAAATTAACTGCTCTGTTTAACCTAACAAAAACATAGTCAGTTGCAGTGGTTCTACCTACTTAATACATGCTTGCAAGATAAGTAAAACACATCAAAATCATGCAGTATAAAAGAAAAGACCACAGACATCCTTCTGTTTATGATTGCGCGCTCTCTCTCTCTCTCTCTCTCTCTCTCTCTCTCTCTCTCTCTCTCTCTCTCTCTCTCTCTCTCTCTCTCTCTCTCTCTCTCTCTCTCTCTCTCTCTCTCTCTCTCTCTCTCTCTCTCTCTCTCTCTCTCTCTCTCTCTCTCTCTCTCTCTCTCTCTCTCTCTCTCTCTCTCTCTCTCTCTCTCCCCGTACCTCTCATTATATAGCTTTTACTTCTGCGCCAGTGGTAGTTCGACAGATGGAAACAAAAAACGAGAACAGTCAGTTGCCTCGGATGAGGACGGGGGGGTGTGGTTATTGGGAACCAAGTCGCTTCGGGGGTGTGGTCTTCACATAAAGTACAAGAAGTTGTTGGCTATTTAGAAGGGCCTCAAAGATCTGGAAGGAGCGGTGTCCAACAGAGTAATTTCTGTCTTCTCAGACGTGACGTCTCTGGCTTATTTAAGAAGACAGACGGACATGAAGTCAAAAACTGTATTACTCATCACCAGGACAGTGAAGAGGATTATCTAAATGCCCCAGTTTGTGCCTGGTTGACTCAATGTTCTGGTGGACATGTTTGGTAGTCCAGGACAGGGAGGATGGGGACTATCTCATGGTTGATCTTAATCCTATAGTTTGCTAGGCAGTTTGGAGTGTTTGGCCAGTCTCTCATTAATCTCTTTGCAAGAAAGCTGAATCATTGTCTCCAGCTGTGTCTTCCCAGTTCCTTACCCTTAGGCCTAGTCAGTAGACAATATTGTTCAAGATTGGACAAACCTATTCATGTATGCCTTCCCTATGTTTCTGCTGTTGAAGGGGCTACTCAAGAAGTTGAGGGCATCCAGAAACACTACCATGATTCTAGTCGCTCCTTTATGGCTGAGGAGGTATTGGTTCTCAGACCTGGAAATCCCAGTAGAAGTTCCCATACAGTTACCTTTATGGACAAATCTGCTTCGTCAGGTGGGGACAGGGAAGCTTCACAGAAATATTCACTTGCTTCGTCTAACATCGTGGAAACTGTCGACAAGTTTGTCAGCTGTAGAGACTTCTAAGTCCTCGAGGGACTCTGTCCTAATGGCAAAGGGAAAGTCCATTAATTTCTTGATCAGAGCGGTGGGAGTTATATATATGGCATGGTGCAAGTCCAGGGGTATTTCCTGTGTTCACGCTAACATTAACAATATGATAAAGTTTCTCCGCTTCTTGAGAGATGCCAAAAGTTTGTCTGTTTCCTCCATCAACGGCTATAAATCCATGCTAGCTTTTTTATTAAGGCATTATGGAATTGGTATCTCAAAAGAGATTGACTAGTATGGTTGACCCCTGGTATTCGGGAGGGGGATGCATACCACAACCCCCCTCAAATAGCTAAAATCCGCAAATACTTGAAACCCCTCTAGAAATGCTTATAACTGCCTATTTTGATAGTTCAAACACCAAAAAAGCCTCTAAAATGCTTATACTTAGGTATTTTAATAGTTTTATCACAAAAAGAAAATGATAATTATGTAATTTATAATTTACACAACCAACCTAATAAAAATTACAACATTGATAAACTTAAAGAATTATTTAACAATGCCAAAGAACCTACATTAATAGATGACTTTAATGCTCATAACCCAATATGGGACTGTAATTATACAAACTCAAATAGAGCAGGAAGTAAAATAGAGGAATTCATAGATTTAAACGACATGTGCTGTATAAATGATAACGAAATCAGTACATATTTTTAAGAAACAGATGGAACGTTTTCTTCAGTAGACTTAACTCTGTGTACAACAAGCATAGTAGACAGATTGGATTGGAATACCGTTGATGACCTGTACACCAGTGACCATTTCCCAAAATTAATTTCATTATTACAAAATCCTGCCAAGCATGTCCCTGATATAACATTTATAAAGCAGATTGGGAACTATATGAATTCCACACTAGGAATATCCTGCTATTTGAGTATGTGCAAGATCATAATGAAGCAAATAGATTTCTTGTTGATTTCATTAAAAATGCTGCTGATAAAGCAATACCAAAATCAAAATCTCATCCAGCAAAACACAAAGTCCCATGGTGGTGTGAAAAACTAACAGAATTGATGTAAATAAAACACCAAATTGGAAGACGATTAGATAATTTGATAGAAAGTTCAGTTAAATAAAACATTACCGATATTAGAAGAAAATTTACAAAAACGTTCTACATTATTATCAGAAATTGATACATTAAAACCTCTGTATAACAAAATATCTGCAAGATTTTAAAAAGAAGTAATTCATGGAAGAATCTTTTCATGGAGGAAATATGTATCATGTCTCTAATAATACTCTCATACAAAAAATATGGGAAAAATTCAGGAAAATAAATGGTACCCATGTTAAACCACCTAGACATATCAAAAGATGGGAAAAGAATACAGTACTTTATCCAAAAGAAATATGTAATGTAATAGGAGAAAGCTTGCAAAAGTAAGCTTTGATAAAAATTTAGATGAACACTTCCACACAAAGAAAAACAGCATATAGAATTAATAACAATCAATTTTGAAGCAATAGAAGATATATATTATAATAGAAAGTTTAATATGGAAGAGTTGCAATTTGCTCTCTTGAACAGCAATAAATCTGGCCCTGGAGTGGACAATATTTGTTTTGAAATGATCTGCCACTTAGCACCTTTGGCAAAGTCATACTTGTTACAGTTTCATAATCACTTCTGGCTTTGAAATTTATTTCTTAATGAATGGCATAAAGCTATAATTATTCCTAACCCCAAACCTGGAAAGGATCTCAGACTGTAAACAATTACAGACAAATTTCGTTAACAAGTTCTTTATGCAAATTACTAGAGAAAATGGTAAATTCCCGACTAACATGGCACATTCGAGAAAATAAAATTTTGACTCCCACTCAGTTCGGGTCACAATGTAACTGATTTACATTGAATTCTCTGTCTAACTTAGAAGACCATATATGAAGAGGATTTGAACGAAAACAAATTACTATACAGGCAGTCCCCGGTTATCGGCGGGGGTTCCGTTCTGACAGCCTGATAACTGAAAATCGGCAATTTTCGGGGCTTTTTTTGACGAATTTGGGCACTTATTGGTAGTGAAAGTCACAGATTTTGAGTTATCGGCACCTCTGTTGGGTATGTATCGGCCCCAGTACCCTATTATTGGCGCTGATAAGTGAAAATTAGCGAATTTTGGTGCTGAAAATTGGTGATTTTTGTTGCTAGACAAGCCTCATACAACTGAATCGCTGATAACCGAGCCCGTCAATAACTGGGGACTGCCCATAGTTGTCTTTTTTGTCATTGAAAAGGCATATGATACTGCATGGAGATATGCAATATTAACCCTTAAGGGGGTCGGCCGGCTACTACCGTTTTTTAAGGGCAGGACTGTAACATTCATACCACTTAATAGGGGGGCTTAGGACATCTCAAACCGCATATGATTTTTGCCTCTGACCTTTGGTTTTGTGACGCCAGCGCGATTTATCCCGAAAATAACCATTTTTCAAAATCTATCTCTCCTGGATACTGAATATTAAGACCTGAGATTACTGCCATATATAGACCTGATGTAGACCTCCAATAAAATGAAGAGTTTTTTTATAAAAGTAATTTTTTTGCTAGATATGAATTTTTAGTTTGGGTAAAAAAAAAACTCGAAAAATCATGCAAACAATCACATAAAAAAATTATGATAAAAATTTTAAAAAGGGCTTCATTTTATTGTTCTAGAACCTCTTACGAAGCTATGTACCAAATTTCAATGCTATAGCTTTAAAACTGAGGAGGAGATAGATTTTGAAGGTCAAAAAGTATAGTTTGAGATACGGGGCGTTCAAAGTTTTTCTTTGTATTTCTACAAAGACAATGTTAATAAATCATGACAATTGTGAATGTTATAATCATTTTTGGGTATTAATAAACCAAAATTGTTATTTATCATAATCATAAATGAAGATCCATTTGCTAAAAAATCTTGCTTCTTTAGGCTCCTGGTGCCCCCTGCCTTTTCCTGCGGCAGGTATTATTCTCTTACGAGAGGTGTCATAGCTGCCCAAGCTACTCACTGTGGCAAGGTTTTATTTTAATTGTTGTTCCAAAACCATCGTTTTCATATTGCACTATATAATTTTTTTGTACATGTGCACCCAGGCAATCTTTTAGCACAAATCTCTCTACTAATCTTTTTCTACTTATGAGAACGAGTTCATTATCTTCCTCATCAATATCTTAGCTATTGTTGCTACTTCCTTCGCTTTCCAGCAATGACGTGTGTATATGTCTGAGTCTTGTGCGTGAAAGCACCAGCAGTGGATGTAGAAGGGAGTGAGTTCAAGGTCAGGCGTAGCCTGGCACCGAGGCGCAATGAGCCGACCCTCCCTCCGCAAATAGTACTCCACTCTCTTTTCACTAATTCCACTAATATTATCGGTTCTTGAACTCTTCTTGAGCTAATCTTCTTCTCTTGTTGGGATAAAAGATGTTTTGCTTGTCTTTTCCTCTTTGGCATGATGAATTTTTGCCAAAAGAAAGAAAAACAGACGTAAAATTGATCGAATGACAGAGGTGAAAAAATGACGTGCACCCCTTATGACTCTTCTGATCACACTGAGGAAGGTAGCTGCTGTGACTCTGTTATGATGCGTGGAGTTGAGAGATGCCATTGCTCACAATTTGTTTGATATAAAATGTAATAATTATAAAAATGTACGATAACAGAAGACATACTACTTTTCTTGTAGGGATCGATGTTTTTGGCTCACTGAGTTACTTTTACTAAATACCCTGTAACTACGAAACTAAAAGGAATTTTGGCAAAATATTTCGTAGGCACATTCTCCATTGCCATACAAAGCACATATATTTTTTTCAGGATTTTGCAGTTTTCGTCCTATACCTCCATATATTGTAGCCGGCTGACCTCCTTAAACGCCGAAGCCCTATTTACAAAAACGTCTCCCGTATGCCGGCGTTAGGAGCTAAGCGCCAGCGGAAAAAAGTTTTTCAAAAATCACAGCACACTTAGTTTTTAAGATTAAGAGTTCATTTTTGGCTCCTTTTTCTCATTGCCTGAAGTTTAGTATGCAACCATCAGAAATGAAAAAAAAATATCATTATCATATATAAATATTGGAATATATGACAGCGAAAAAAAAAAATTCATATATAATTGTATACAAATCGCGCTGTAAGCAAGACGGTTAAAGCTAATGAGTTAATTTTTTTAGTTGTATTGTACACTAAATTGCGATGATTTTGGTATATAACAGATTGTAAAACGATTAAAGCAACACAGAGAAAATATTATCACAAAATGATGCATGAATTCGTAACTCGCAGACGTAAAAAAGTTTTTCAAAAATTCACCATAAATTGAAATATTGTGCTAGAGACTTTCCAATTGTTTCAAAATGAAGAAATTGATTGAATATTACTAGACTGTAAGTTTTTTAGCTTACAATTGCATTTTTACCATTTCGATTGAGTTAAAAGTTGACCAAAGGTTGATTTTTTCTATTTATCGTTATTTATATGAAAATATTTCAAAATGGTAAAAGCTAAAGCATGATTTATTTTTGTTGTATTCTACATGAAATTGCGCACATTTTGATGTATAACACTTTATGTAACGAATAATATAAAATGGCGAAAAAATTACGACAAGGTGACTCAGAAATGCTAGGATTTTTGCGGAGCGAAGGAAAAAGTTTTTCAAAATTCACCATAAATCGAAATATTGTGCTGGAGACTTTGTTTGTTGCAGAATAAAGGTAAATGATTGATTGTTACTAGAATGTAAGAATTTTGGCTTACGATTGCGTTTTTCGAGCATTTCAGTCGAGTCAAAATTGACCGATTGTTAAAATTTTGTCAGTTATCGTGATTTAAATAAAAATATTCCAAAACTGTTAAAAGCTAAAAGAATTATTTATTTTTTGTTGTATTCTATATGAAATTGATCACATTTTGATGTATAACACTTTATGTAACAAATGATATAAAACGGCGAAAAAATTACGACAATGTGACTCAAGAAATGCCAGGATTTTCAGCGAAAGGAAAAAGTTTTTTCAAAAATTTACGGATGCCCCTCAGGACACCCGATGCTTCCTAGGGTCGTAAAAAGGCAGGATGTGGTCCTTGGTCCCCCCGGTCTGCGTGGCGCTGTGCAGCGTTGAAGCTGGGTCATCTTGGGTGCTTGGTCCTCTCCAGCATCCCAGTCTAAAACTTCGTCTCACACGCTCACTACCGACAGGCAGTATGCACCTTTCACGGTCCTGACGACGTTGGGACATCTCTGCAAACGTCCTGTTGCCTCACAAATACGCAAACACTCGCCAAAGTTCTGCAAAACACGGATGCATCAAAAAATCGCCCTCCGATGATGCACCACTGATGCTTTCTGGTACGGGAAGGAGGAAATTCGCACATGCGCGTCTGGGTGACGCTTATAAACAAAACAACAGCTTGATCCGTGAACTCCCAGCATCCCTCAAGGCGCGTGATTTAAAACCTTTCGCAAACTAGGCCTATAATTATTTTTCCGCGAATATTTAAAAAAACCATTTTTAGTTGACGTATGGTATGTCCACTTGACACCCAACAGACAATTTTAGTCGACGTATGGTATGTCCAGTAGGCGTTTAAGGGTTAAAAATGTTGCTTAAAAACAGCATCTGTGGACATTTACCCAAGTTTATCCAAAACTCTCTGACAAATCACTCTTTTTAAGTGAGAATTGATTATGTATTGTCAAGTACATTTCCACTTGAAAATGGTGTTCCACAAGGAAGTGTCCTTAGTGGCACACTGTTTACTTTAGTAATAAATGATATCAGTAAAAATCTACCCATTGAAATTAAAATTAATTTGTATATGGATGATTTTGCCATGTATTATTCAGCATCTCGAATAGAACCATCAGAACGAATCATTAATAAAAACATAATAATAATAATAGATGAATGGTCCTCATCTGTAGGCTTTAAATTATCCATACAAAAGACTCAAGCATTAATGTTTTATAAAAAATAAAAAGTGGAAAAGGGGTGAAGAGATAGATTTAAAAATCAGAAATCATTCCATACCAATTAGCCAAATAGCAAAATTTTTGGGATTAGTATTTGATACTCACTTGAACTGGAAAGCCCACATAGCATACATGAAGTCAAAATGTAAAAGAACATTAAATCTAATTAAAAACCCCCCTTATTCGCGTTCTCACGGTTTGCAGACTCACGTATTCGCGGATTTCTCTGTGGAACGCATCTACCCATTATTTGAGGAAAATTCGCCCATTTGTGGTATTTTTCACTGAGAAATATTCACTAATTACTGTATTTTCATATAATTTTCATGACTAAATGCACTTATTGTGATAAAACTATTAAAATACTCAGGTATAAGTATCTTTAGAGGGTTTTTCTTTTGTTTAAACTATCAAAATTGGCAGTTCTAAGTGTTTTTAGAGGGGTTTTAAGTATTCGCAGATTTTAGCTATTCACAGGGGGGGAGTGCGGTATGCATCCCCCGCGAATATGGGGCGTTTACTGTACTTGGGGAGCCAACAGACATACCCTTACTGTACTGTATAAACCAAGAGTGTACTGTATAAACCAAGGGCACTGTCTATCATTGATTATGGAAGCAAAATAAATGGCTCAGCATCAGACGCAATGCTGAAAACGCTAGACCCAGTTCATAATGAAGGCCTTAGAATATGTTCAGGAGCCTTTAGATCATCACCAAAGTCATCTTTACACGTTGAATGTGGTGAACTACCTCCCTCTCTCCATAGAGAGTTTGTAATATTGAAGAGTACCCTGAGAATTCAGACAAGTGATTCTCAAACCAAAAATTTATTTGAATTAAAAGTTGTACTGTATTAACAATCATTTACCACCTTTCTCAATTAGATTTAGAAGATTGTTTGAGTCACTGAATTTAATTGTATTGTACAGATACCTTCAATAGTAAAATTACCTCCTTGGAATATGAATAAAATGAAAATTTGCATACACACAAAATATTTGTCAAAGAGTTACTCATATGCCCCAGAACACCATAGACAACATGCAGTAGAACATATAATTTGAAAAGGTCCACATTACACAATATATACAGACTGATCTAAGTCTAAATATGGAATGGGATATGCTGCAGTGTCCCAAAACAAAATGTATCAGTTCTCTCTACCTGGAATGTCTCGGTATTTACAGCTGAGTTATGTGCAATAGCATCAGCCATAAAAATAATTAAAGAAGCCTCATTGAATAATTTTGTGATTTATGGCAACTCCAGAGGCGCTATAGATGCCATCCAAAGTTAAAATCCAAAAAATAAAATTGTACAACAGATTAAGTTTTCATTCCATAAATTGTATAATAATAGAAAAAATACTGAAATATGTTGGATCCCGGCCCGTATAGGGCTGATAAAATAGCTAAAGAAGCAGTCCACATAACAAAAGCCAATGTAAACATCCCTATTAGTGACTATATAAGAAATATAAAAACATTGTAAGTAAATGGCAAAATATATGGAATGAAACATTGTAAGTAAATGGCAAAATATATGGAATGAGAACCTGAAAATAATAAATGAAACCAGATAAAATCCAGTGTTGAAAAATGAGTTCATCATATCAGAGAGAGACACACACACACACGAAGTAATTCTGATGTGTCTGCGAATAGGCCATGCTCGGTTGACACGTGGACACTTAATGGACAGGGCATGGCCCTCCTCCTGAATGCCCAGAGTGGAAAGTGTTGACAACAGTCAAGCATGTATTGTGTGTGTCCAAAATATAACTTGCAGCAATTATCAAATTTTGGAAGTAGATCAATGAAGGAAGTTTTGTCAGAATCTTCTACATTTTCAGTAACGTAATACCAATTTAATGTACATTAGGAGCTGTGATTTAATTGGTAAAATATAAAAATAAGTAAATAAAAATACGAAACCCCTAAGGGGTCTAATGAATTTTAAAACAACTGTTTAAATTTTATTTATTCTGAATTTTAATACATGCAGCCCCAGTTACTGGCAGGGGTTCCATTTCCGAGGGCTTGACAATAACAGAAAATTGGCGATAATAGCTCCAATCGCTGGCTATCAGCGCCGATAACTGGGGATCGACGCCGATAACCAGAGATCGGTGTACATCAGCCCAAAAATCCAGTTATCATCATCGCTAGACAAGTGCCGTAAAACCAGATCGCTGATAACCAAGGCCGCTGATAACGGGGGACTGCCTGTATACCGTTTTAGTGAGTACATGTGGAAACATGATTTTCGGTTATCATCACACCCTCAGGATGGAACCTCCGCCGATAACCATGGACTACCTGTATACATGTTCCACAGAGAAATCCTCGAGTAGGTGAAGCTGCAACTCCAGAACGACAAATAGGCAGGGTCCACTGTACATGAGACTATTTGCTCATTTCAGCTGGAATTCACTCATTTCAGCTGGAGTGCTGAAGGTTCTGCTAAAGCTGAGAGAGGCTTCTGTCAAGGCTCTCTCTTTGAAAACCCTTTCTGGTGGTCTTGGCTTTGGCCAAAAGAATACCTGAATTACAAGTGATATCATCGTTAGTAAAGTTTTCACGTACTTGTGCAGAAATATCTTTTGATACCCTTTTATGCTAAGAATGATGTCAAGGGCTAACGCTCTTCTGAGAGTTTTCTATATCCCCTCTCTAGAAACTCTTAATGCCTGAGGATGAAGAGCTACTTTTTAACCCTGTTAGGGGTTCTAAGGATTTGTGTGTTTCATCTTAAACCTTTAAGGGAACAGTGTAAGAACCTATTTTTCACTGTTAAGAAACCTGAGATTCATATGTCTAAGAATGCCATGGCTTATTTGATTAAGTCTTTAATCCTGGAAGCACACCATACATTGTCTCCAGAGGATTATCCCCTATTGCAGGTGAAGCTGCACGATGACAGAGCAGCGGCTATACATCTATTAGTTTTCATCAGTACCTCTCACGTGACCCTGTAATTTTGACAGTGCAGTGGAAGTTAGCTTTGTGTTCACTTCTAACTACTTGAACGCTGTCGAGATCCAGTGTGAAGACTGCCACACACTAGCACCTATAGTTTCAGCAGGGGAGATTTCTCCTAGTCTTCCCTGTATGTGTTACAAACTGGTAAAGGTTATCGCTATCGACCCCCATCCTGGGTAAGTGGGGAACTGCACTGTATGTATTGGAGTTCATACTTGGTAATATCATAGTCTACTTTTGTGTTGATTACAATATTATGCTCAGTTGTATTTGCTTTGCTTCTCTTAGGTAAGGGCATACAAAATTCATTAGAGTAAGTAATGTTGGACTTGTGTTGCAGAGGTGTTTTGGAGCCATTGCTCCTTATTGGAGAAAGTTACCCTGAGCTGATCAAGCACCACCTTTTCTGACAAATTGCTGTTGTTGTATGGGTGTGAGGTGCCACAGCAACTCTGGTAGGTGGTAACTCTTTAGGGATCTTGTTTAATTGTGGTTTTACCTCCCATCAGCTCTGCTGGCCTGAGGCACAGAGGCCTAACTTGCCATTCTGTATTGCAGAGTCATCAACCAATGGCTATATTCTGGGTTCATGTTCTACCTCTTAACAGTAGTGGACCGCACCTGATGAAGATCCTCATCTGACGAGTACTTGCCGTGGGATCGTATACATCAAGTAAGCAGTGATAGGGATATTTCTGATATCTGATAATTTGGTTACAGGGAAATCTCTTACCCTCCTCCAGCACACAATGTTGGAGTCAGCAAATGGTAGAGGGTAAATTTCACCTAAAAAATAATGATTTTTAAGTTAAAAACAGTTTTATAGGTATTTGCCCTCTATCATTGAGATCCCTCCTTCCTCCCCTCTTAAGAGATTAAGAGAATGACAACCAAAACATTTGGTGTACTACCTCCACCCTCCAAAGAGGTGGGGGTAACTTTTGGGAGCGTTTGTTAACAATAGCTTCGATTTTAACACTTGTAGAACCCACGCCAAAAAGTCACAGGTAAAGCAAATGATAGAGGGTAAGTACTTAAAAAATTGGTTTTATCATAAAAATCATTTTTTAAATACTTACCTCTCTACAGTATTATGTATCTCCCCCCCACCTCTCCACTCATGTGAACAGAAGAAAAAACTGAAGGGAACGCTACATAGACCCTCAAACCACCTGAAATGGATGGGTCAGTAGACAGTTCAAACTAAATGATCCTATTAATTTTTTACTTGTCACACTCTATCGTCCTCCCCCCAGATGCAGGAAATGCAGCTATCATAATAGAGAGGTAGGTATTTAAAAAAAATAAATTTTATAAAAATTTCTATTGTAGGTGAAATTAATTCATGCATGTATATTGTAGTTTACAGAGTCATTAAGCAAAACGCTTGTTGTTGGCTGAAACTCTTCTGCTTATATTAGAGAAACATAATTGTTTGTTACAAATCTCACAAGAAATGTTGCTTATTTTATTGTGATCACTTTGATTGTATTTTATCAGTGAATACTTGTTCATCCTCAACTGTAAAATGGAGAGCACACGGCTACAGTGGCCATTGCAAAGCAAGGTTACTTTCTTTATAATAATGTTGCAGTTGGTAATTTTTGTGTGTATTATTGGCAGGTCTTTGAGGAATGATTTTTATTGAGTATAATAGGGAATACATGTTAAGAAAATAACATGTTATTTCTGTATATTGTATTAATACATTTTGTATTAAATATCAATAATTTTATAATGAGATTATTCTAAAGAAGCCAGTATTAATACATTTTGTATTAAATATCAATAATTTTATGAGATTATTCTAAAGAAGCCAAAATAAATTGAGATCAGTAAAAATATAATGACTTAGCAGAAAACCTTTTTAGAAAAGTATTTGTATGATGAGAAGTTTGGAAATAACCTCTTAACTTAGTCACAGGAAAACAGTTGTTCACTTGTGATATTCCAGTCAGTTATTGAAAAAGTTTACTGAATATCTAGCCAAGCTCTGTGTATTTTGACATTAATTTTGCCAGCACCTCCAATCTCACAATTCATGAGGAAACACCATAATTAATTTCACCTTTAGAAAATATTTGTTAGAAAAATTTGCTATTTGTGATCCTACCAAGATAGCAAACAAGCATTACCCCCATCCTTCAACTGCTCAGTGTGCACTAAGTAATGAAATGAAAGCATAATATTGTATATATGAGAAATAGCCCATTTCCCTTAGACCCACCTCATGACATCAGTTGGTTGATATATCCCAAACATAATTCTGTATCTGCCTGTGATCATTTTTTTTGTTAAGTATTTGAAAAATATAGGCAAACACATGGTAAATAATACATATGATAAATGGGAATGTATCCATGTTTGAAATTTTTTGTTTTTTCTAAAAATGATGAATGAGAAGCTGAAACTAAAAGTTTGTTTGTAGAAAAAAAAATGGTAAAAAAGCAGTAATGAAAAGTGTGCCAAACCATGGGCGTTGTCATACCACAGAACTCCAAATGTAAAAGGTTCCACCTTGATTAGCCCCTTGATGAGGTGAGGGGCTAAGGGACCCTAGCCTTTGTGCCTGGGTCCTGATGAATCATCCTACGTAGTTTTTGGTTTAAATGGCGTGGACATTTCCACATTTGCAAAATTGTACTGCTTAGGTGAGTCTGAGAAGGGATCATTTTTTGGAAGGGGTTTGCATTCTAAGCTAATTGTGGGTGTTGTGGTGGTTGAGTCGCCATCCGATATGGTTTGGACCTAAGAGATGGTGATGGGATTTTTCCCACTGCTATCTTGAGTGCGGAACCATCTCCGGGGATCAGCCCATCAGAATCCAGGGGGTGCTGGTTTTTGGAGGTAAGACTCCTGGCTTTTGTCCGGAAGCCCACCAGTATGGTTGGACTGGGGAGTCAGCCCCCATTAATGGGGGCAGAACTCCCAGCAGGCGGATTGGCTTATACCTGGGCCACTGCAAGCGTATTGGTGCTATCCTGAAAGGGTAGGGTATGGGGTGGACTGTTGGGGGAGTCAACTCTCACTTGTGCCATTGGTGGAGAATGTGAATACCTGACTGATCCACGATACTTTCTTGATATAACCAAGCAGTTTTGGGTGGGTGGCTGAGCCAGTTTGTGTGTGGTGGTCTGATGTGTGCGTGCTTGGCATCTGGCGGTCTCTTCATGGGCTTTGGCAGTGTGTTGGGGTGGGGAAGCTGGGCAGTAGAAGCTGCCTGGTTTTCCCTTTTTGATGTGCTGTGGGGGGGGGTGTCTGTGTGGGGGCTCTTGGGTGTCGAGTGTGCACTTTTTTGGACTTCAACATGTGGACTGGTCTAAATTTATGGATTTGACTATTAGTTCTCCCTCCCCTGGATCCGATGACTCAACGGCACTGGCAGCAACTTCTGGCATGAACATGGATACGAGCTTGGTTGTTGGACAGAGCCAAAAATGCACTAATGTAGGCTTGTTATTAGAATATGAATGTTTATACAATACAGGCAGTCCCCGGTTAATGGCGGGCTTGGTTAACAGCGATCCAGTTTCATAGGGCTTGTCTAGTAACGAAAATCGGCAATTTTCAGCGCCGAAAATCGCCGATTTCCACTTATCGGCGCCGATAATTGGGTATTGGCGCCGATACATACATAACAGAGGCGCCGATAACCGAAAATCAGTGCTTTTCGGCGCCAATAACCCCCGAAAATCGCCGAAAAAGCACCGAAATCGCCGATTTTCGGTTAGCGGCGATTTTCGGTTATCATCACACCCTCAGAAACAGAACCCTGCTGATAACTGGGGACTGCCTGTATAGTAAAACAATTTGGCAAAGTGGAAAGAATTAAATTAATTCTAGAAAAAAATAACCAGTCATTTTCTGCTTTTGTTAAATTTTCCTCTCCCCAGGAAGTTAGTGAGGCACAACAAAGACTCCATGGCCACATTCTAAATGACTCGGTTCTCAGCACGAAAGTGTTTTCAGTGAAAAACTTGATTTTATTCTTACAACTGAAGAACTTGGACCAGGCCTATGTACCAGAGCTCTTCCGCCCCTTTATGGCATGTTGCTGTCTACAAGGAGGGAGGGGAAAATTTAATAAAAACTGCTGAATGTATTGAGAGCAAGGTTGGTTCCATTGGAAATTTAAAACGCTATGGAAAGAACCTTCTAATAAAAGCTGGTAAGGAGACTGAAGCAGTTCTGCTTTCAAATTTTAAACCTCCTGAAAGTGGAAATATTGAATGTATTTTATCTCACAGATACTTTAACATGCTGAAGGGGTAGTTTACTCAAAAGACTTGCAAGTTTTTAAAGAAGAGGAGATTCTCCATCGATGTCCTCCTTGTGTATCTCATGTAAAAAAACTGGTTGGGGATGCAGCTATCCTTTTAACCTTCTCCTACCTGATACCATCATTGTTGGCCATGAGAGGATGCAGGTTAAAAAATATAAAAGAAATCCCAAACAGTCGCAAATGCTTTGAATAAGGCCACATTCAAAACTTGCGATAACAATAAAAAGATGTCCTGTGTGCTGGCAGAGCACAATAATTTTGATGAGTGCAAAGCAGCCCGATACTGTTTCCTATGTAAGGGTGATCACCCTCCAAATTCTAGGGCTTGCCCCAGGTATAGATTTGAACAAGAAGTGTTGGCAGTAGCTGAACAAACATGTCAGCATTAGCGAAGCAAAGTGCACGGTAATGGGTGCAAACAAAAGTGCCAGCTCTACGTATGCTTCTGTAATTAAATGTATGAAAAATTCTAGCAATGTAAGGCCACCAGTAACTGCATCTGATAGTAGATATCACAAGCCTGCTATTCCTCGGACTGAAAATAATAATGAAAATCTCCAAACTGGTGAGAAACTTTCATCGGCAAGTGCTTTGGAGTCCAAAGCCAAAAATCGTACTTCCAAAAGCACAGAAAATTTATCTTCCAAAGTTGATACAATTGCCACCTCTATGATAGCTGCCGATTCATGTCAAAAAATAAGTGTGCCAAAATCAACTAATAATTCAGGAAGATGTTCTAAAAATACTTCAAACAAAGTAAGCTAAAGGAACAATCCCAATTAGATAGAGCTAGTTCAGAGCCATCAATTGTCACACCCACAAACAAAAATAATAACAAAGCTACAATTACAACTACCAAGAAGCGCACAAAAAATACTTCCCCAAATAATGATAGCTTTACAATAAAAACTTCAAATGGGTTCAGTGTTTTGGAAGAGATCTCGCCTCCTAGAAAGGTGGTTCCAAAAGTAGGTTCAGAACAAAAACAACTGAGTTCAATTCAGTCTTGCCGCCCTAAGACAAATAGGTTTAGTGGTGCACAGAATCACAGTAGAAATTCTGAACATCAGGATCATAATAAAAAATATGAAGATCAACCAAAAACCCTGAACTCCAATTCACATGAAAAGGGATTAAGAAAACAGTCTCTTATAAAGAGAATATCCCACTCTACCCTAGGAACAGTACTTCCCCTCCAAGGAGTGGGAAGTAGCACGTTTTTCCACCTTAGAATTCATGCTTGATATCCTTCAGTGGAACTGTAAAGGTCTCAGAGCCCATACAGAAGACCTTAAAGTTTTAATGCATGAATTCAATCCAGGGATTATATGCCTGTAGGAAACAATGTTAGGCAACTCTCCTTATAATCCTGGACTAAATTATTCAGTATTTAAATCATATCCCCCAGTTGGTGATTATGCTCACGGGGGTGCTGCAATTATTATTAATAAATCTCTAAAGCGCTCCACAATACAACTAAATACAACTCTACAAGCTGTTGCTATTTCAGTCATTTTGGAAAAGAGGATAACAATCTGCTCCATTTATACCTTCCACCAGACCTTGCTTTTAACATTGGAGATATTCAGTCCTTAATTAATAACTTCCAGCTCCTTTACTTCTAGGTAATTTTAATGCCCACAACCCCCTTTGGGGAAGTCTGTTTCAAGACAGTAAAGGGAAATTAATGGAAGACCTTATTGACAGGAATGATGTTACCCTATATAATAATGGGTTAGTGACTTTCCACAACATTCATGATAATCATTTCTCTGCACTGGACCTTAGTATTTCTTCAATAAGTATTCACCTTGATTTTAATTGGTCTCTTAATGAAGATTTGAATGGAAGTGATCACTACCCGATCCATTAGAAATATGCTGTAAATGCTCATCTAAAGTTTTACCTAAGTGGAAGGTAGAGGACGCAGACTGGGATAAATTCAGTAAGGGTGTCAATCTAGATAGGGAGTTTGAGTCCTTTCATTCTCATCTAGATGCCTATGATTACTGTATTGAATCTACTTTGAAGAGTGCTGAAGGCTTGATTCCAAAAACAAAAGGCAAACCTTGTAGACCTGCAGTTCCCTGGTGGAATAAGACGTGGTATTCTGGGGAAAGTGACTAGGAAGTGCTACAGATGTTACAAAACTAGTGGCTCCCCTCAGTCCAAATTAATCTACAAATGTGCTTTAGCCAAGCAGCGGCACTTTTATAAGAAAGCCAAAAGAGAATGTTGGTTTTACTATATTAATGGAATAAACTCCTCCAAGACCCTACTAAGAGTGGTGTGGTGCAAAATAAGGAAACCGAGTGGAAAATTTGTTGCGTCACCATTACCCTCATTAAAAATAAATGATACTCTAATCACAGAGCCCACTGAAGTTGCCAATGAGCTAGGAAAACACTTTTCTAAGGTTCTCAGCTCTAATAATTATTCTCCAAAATTTCAAAGAATTAGTAATTCTGAAATGACTAAAATTTGATTCAGAAACATCTGAATCATACAGCTACAAATTTTCCCTAAGAGAATTTCGTGAGGCGCTCTCCTCAAGTGAATCCACAGCTCCAGGTGAGGATACAGTCATATATGAAATGCTGAAACACCTCCTGATGCCAAAAAATATTTACTCAAGATTATAAACAAAATATGGGAAACAGGAATTCTACCCAAGGACTGGAAAATATCCATAATTGTTCCTATTAAAAAGCCTAATAAAGATGCTTCCCAAGCCACCAGCTATAGATCAATAGCTCTTACCAGCTGTGTGTGTCAGCTGATGGAGAAAATGATAAATACTAGACTAGTTTGGCACCTAGAAACCAAAGGATTAATATCGCCATTTCAATTTGGTTTCAGGAAAAACCGCCCCACCCTGGATCCCTTGCTAAGGCTGACCAATCAAATCCAGCAAGGATTCACCAAACAATGTCAGACCATTGGCATATTTTTTGACTTGGAGAAAGCATATGACACTACCTGGAGAATTGGCATCATGAAACAATTGCACAAGATGGGCATATGTGAGAGAATGATCAGGTTTATATACTGTATTCCTTTTTAACAGACAGATTTTTTGAGGTAAGGGTGGGAAACTCCCTCTCCCAGCCTTTTATGCAGGAGGAAGGAGTTCCTCAAGGAGGCGTTTTAAGTGTAACACACTTTTCAGTGGCAATAAATGGTGTGGTTGAAAAAATCTCGCCCCCTGTTAAATGCTCACATTTTGTCGATGACATTGCAATATACTGCACAGGCTATGATTACTTGTCTGTATGTAAACATTTGCAAAGGTCTATTAATGCTATTACTAAGTGGGCTGATGGGAATGGTTTTAAATTCCTCTTCCAGAACAGTTGCAGTAAGATTTACCAGGTGCCAGCATGTGGAAGAGGTTCCCACACTTAGTCTAAAAGGGTCTATCCTTCCTTATGAAAATGAAGTAAAATTTCTGGGGATGACTATAGACCATAAATTAACATGGGCCAGCCACATAAATGCCCTAACGATTAATGTTAAACAATCTTTTGAATATTTTAAAGGTTGTTTCTGGATTTAGTTGGGGGCTGATAAGAAATCCCTTCTGTGTCGATCTCAGCTAGACTATGGCTGTCAAATTTATTCCTCAGCTTGTAAAACCAAGCTAAAGAAACTGGATGTTGTACACAACATGGGGTTGAGAATATGCTCAGGGGCTTTTAGAACTTCGCCTGTTGAAAGCATATACTTTGATACAGATCATTTTCCCCTTGATCTAAGAAGGCAAGAGGTAGGGTTGCGATATGTGGCTAGAATGAAAAGTGCTTCCAAAAATCCCTCCTTTCAAGTACTAAAGGAAACACTCTCTCGAAGTTTTTCTTGTACAAGAGCTTCTAAGCCATTCCAAATTAGACTGAATGAGGATGTTAGGAATAATCATATTAAATCGCAGAGAGTCCTGGAAGTAGAATATCCTGTAAATCCTCCATGGCTTATTCCAGAAGCATTAGTATGTAAGAAATTTTTAAATAAAAAGAACTGCACTGAAGAAGAGATTAGGGGAAAATTCTTAGAGCACGATGTTACCCATGCTAATTATTCAAAGACCTATACAGATGAATCAGAGTCAGATAGTGGTGTTGGTTACACTGTTATCCTTGGTGATACAGCATACACAGCTAAATTACCCGACTCTACATCAATATTTACTGCCGAATTAACAGCCATAGTCTCTGCCCTAGATTTACTTTTTCAAAGTAGAGACACTAATTTTGTCACAAACTCAGACTCTAAAAGCACTTTAGAAGCTATTAAAAAATTTAATAGCTTTCATCCATTAATTCAAAAAGTTCAGGAGTGACTTTTGCGTTTCTGTTGTCGGCGTAAATCAGTCTTTCTGTTGGGTCCCTTCTCGTGTGGGGATTCGCAGAAATGAGATGCCAGAGAGGGAAGTGAAAGCTGCT
This sequence comes from Macrobrachium rosenbergii, assembly GCF_040412425.1. NCBI lineage: Eukaryota > Metazoa > Arthropoda > Malacostraca > Decapoda > Palaemonidae > Macrobrachium > Macrobrachium rosenbergii. The sequence continues at coordinate 25,733,794 of NC_089747.1, forward strand.
AGTATTTTATCAGGAGCCTCTCTCAGAAAAGTGCCTCATACAGACCTAAAAGGTCCTATTAGATCTTATGTTTTAAGTAAATGGCAAGAAAGGTGGACTTCTCCTCTTCGTGCCAATAATAAAAAATATAGAAATATCAGAGGTAATATACTGCCGTGGTCTTCATCATTCCAGCTTGACAGATGAACAGAGGTTATTTTAACCAGATTAAGGATTGGGCACACTCGTTTAACCCATCGGTTTATTTTAGAAGGAAGCAGCCCTCCAGAGTGTGCTTACTGTGACGAGACACTAACAGTGGAGCACATTCTGGTGGTCTGCCCCAGATATTTTAACCAAAGAGAAAGATATTTTGGGAGATGAAGTAGGTATTTCTGCCATCATCTCTTTTTTAAAGTGTATACAAATTTTTAGCGACATTTAATTTTTTTCCTAATATATTTATTACATCACACAGAATTTTAATGTCATTAAATTTTTTATTATGTATCACATCATTAAACTTCATATCTTTATTTATTGGTCACATCACTTCATTTTATTTATTAAAATCATTTCCTTCATTAATTCATAAATTCATTTACCCTAACAAAATTTATTTTCTCTTCATTACGGCACTGAATGGCCTTCGTGGTCCCAGTGCCTGGGCTTTTGCCATAAATATCGTACATCCATCCATCCACCTTGATTAGTGGTAACTGATATTTTTGTTTAGTGGAATTTTACATTTTTACTGTGTCTGAAACTATTTTGCTAGTTAATTAGGGGCAGATTTGATTATTGAGATGTGTTGGGTGTTGTGTTATGACTCGGAAAGTGAAATGGAATTAGTGTTTTTTCAAGGGTCGTACGAAAGCCTTAATATATGGTTATTCATTTTCTCAGTGTATAAATTTTCTCAATTTTCTTAGTAAGGAGTAAGAAATTATGTGTGGTTTATTTTTCCTTTGGAATCAAAAGTAAATCATTGACTTTATTCTTCTATATACAGGTGGGTGATTGTGTGAATTGTGGCGTGAGCACGTCGGCCCTGCGCAGTGAGGTGGAGGTGCTAAAACGCAGACTACTTGACCGTGACGTGGCTATTGTTCAGCTAGAGGCACAGATGGCACAAGACAGACCAGAACACTTCCCTCAGGGTCAAGTAGCAGTTTTAAGAGCACAGTGTGATCACTGGCAAGATAAATATGACAGGTAGATTGAAATATTTTATATGGGATATATGGAAGTTTAACCCACAAAGTGCTAGGGGGATGCTGCTTAAGGATGACATTGTATTATGCATTTGCAACTTCAATTATGGAATCAGTATTATTTAGGATGAGTCTTGCCTACTGCTAAAGATAGCTATATCTTCATGCTGGCAGGTATGGTTGGCATTCAAATCAGATTGCATAGCTGACCAGGAGTACTGTCCAGTTCACCTGTACTCCACCAGGTGTGTTTTGAATTTTTCAATTCTCAGCAGAATTCTTCTTGCTTAGGGCAGGATTTGTCAGTGATTCATTAGTTGCTTTTGGCTGTTTTTCACATTATAGTGACCTTTTTTGTTTTTGTTCACTCAGATTTTCTTTGACAGACAGTAGAAACAAAACATCAGGTTGTTCATATACAGAACAAACCTTTGTTCTTAACACAAGTGAAAATTCTCTAGCGCTGGCTGGAGTCAGTTTAAATTGAAAAAATTACAAGGAATTTGGTGGCATCAGGAGTTACCCAAGGTGGGGGTAAGGAGGAAGGGGAGCTGACCTACCTTAACCCATCTCAGGTCTATCGTGTCAGTTTTCTCTTGACTGCCTTCATATCAGGTTGTGCTGCTGCACTCCCTGCTTAGAAGCTGGTTGTTATCCACTTCCTGCCCACATTACATCAGTGGGTCCTGGTTTCTTCTTTCTTTTTTTGTGTGATTTTGTGTATTTGTGTGTTTGCTGCTTTGAGTATGCAAACCCATGACTCATCTAAGTCTTCCAAACCTCAGAGAAAATGTCTTGGCATTGATGGCAGTTCCTGCTCTCATTTTCTGCTTTCCTTTTTGAAAGACCCCATTCTACTTGTAGCAGGTGTAGATCTAACGTCTGTAGCGTAAGTAACCCATGCCCAGAGTGTGTTGATTGGTCTCCTTAGCAGTGGAAGAATTTTGATAAGAAGAGGAGATACAGAAGGAAGTCAGCTCCGCCATCTTGGGAAGGCTTTGTTTCCTCAGTTTCAGCGTCCGCATCTTTTCCTTCCCATTCTAGCTCTTCTCTACCAGAGTCTTCTCATATTGCTTCTCCTCATGAAGATTTTACTCCCTCGTATTCTTTTATTGCTTCGGCTTTAGAAGATTCGATTGGGGGTTCAGGAGATCTTGTACAGGCAGTCCCCCATTATCAGCAGGGGTTCTGTTCCGACAGCATGACGATAGGCGAAAATCTCCAATAACCAAAAATCGGCAATTTTTGCTACTTATTGGTGCAGAAAATTGCTGATTTTCAGTCATCGGCACCTCTGTTAGGTTTGTATTAGCACCAATACTCGATTATCGGTGCTGAGAAGCGGAAATCGGTGCATATGGGCGCCAAAAATCACCGATTTTCATCGCTAGACAAGTGCCGAAAAACCCAGTCGCTGATAACCAAGCCTGGCGATAACAGGGGACTGCTTGTAATTGATTTGACTGCCTCTGTTCTCAGGGGTGGGGAGGCTGCTCCCCCTTGTACAGTTTTTTCAGGAGGAGATGCACAGAAGATGACTGAGTGTCGGGACACTCTAGCCCTACCAAGGATACTAACCCTTTCCAGCCTGTTGTCTCGCTGTGACATCATCTCATCTTATTATGCCTCTCCCCTTGTTGGCTGCCAGAGCGTCAGTAGTGTCTTCTCAGCTGTCAACGACTCTCTCCGCGCCCTGCTCCGTGCTGTCAGCTGTGTTGTTGCCACCAACTTCCACGTCTGTACCTTCCGACTCTCTCACCCAGACTATTTTTGAAAAAGTCATAGGTATTTTTTACGAAGAGGTTCGGTCATTCAGAGATTAAGGAATCCAAGAAGAGACATCGTAGATCCCTCTCTTCGTCATCGTCTTCATCTTCATCATCCTCCTCTTTGTCTTCTTCATCTGCTCCATCGTTTAGCCAAACACGCCCATGCCAAACCCATTTGTGCTTCTGCTCAAGTTACCTCTCGGAACCATTCTTCCATCAAGTCACACGTACCTGTTCCTTCTGCCGTTGTTGATGCCCCACGACCAGTTGATGACTCCCATGCTGCGGTGATTTTAGACAGATTCGTCCTCAAGGACTGCCAAACCTACAGATTGTGCTCCCCCACAGAAGATATCTGTTGTTTCTACTTCAGGTGCAAGTGTTCCTCAGGTCCTTAGGAAGGACGACAAGCCCCCCATCAAGAAGTGGAAAGTGCAGGATCCCTCTCCCGGGAGGTCTCCTTCCTCTCACATCCACGTTTCACTCACTGAAAGCCCTTTGAGGCCCCACAACATTCCTCAACCTTCATCTTCACATCATCATTCCCGTTCACATTCCCCTAGAAGAGACCATGTTCAGCATTCTCTTCCACACAGACATGACCGTGATTGCACTCCTGCTCATACGGCCATGACCGAGCTACACGCAGTATAAGTCCTGCACGGACTACTAACAAGTCACGTCATTCGTCTCCTCATGACCAATGCTCTCGTCAACACATCCATGACCACGATTCTCACTATCGTTTGCACTCCCGTGACCGATCTTCACATCACAGGAGTCCTTCACAGCCTCATAACCAATCACGACATTAGCATCTCATCATAATTCTCGTTCCCATTCCTGTGGATGGGATCGAGACCAAGACAAGGTTCCAACTTGCCCTAAAGACTTACAGTCCCCCAAGAAAGTCTTAGGCCCTGAAAGAGCCTACACTCCAGTAATAAATCAAGACATTTTAACTACGCCTGACTAAGACGTTTTAACTACGCCTGACTTGGCCAACAGGCCGGATTGTGACCTGAGGCCAGGATGTGGCAGACCATCAAGAGTTCTTAACTTCTTATGCTGAAATCATTGAATTAATTCATGGTTCTAACATCTTAGCTGAAGAAACTGTGGTAACAAATTGGATTTATCTTCGGATATCAAAGCCTTGCTAGGGCCTAAGAAAGAGGTGAAGACATCACTAGGGTTGCCTTGCTCCGAAACATACTGGTGGAATTCTTAAACAAGTGAATTCTCTTTATCTCAGGTCAGGATAACTCTTTACGTTTCAGCAGGTCTTTCAAGTTACTACCTCCTCCTCTTCCCCGACATATATGATTTTATGCAACTTAATGGATGCTTTGCAACCAAGGCAAATCGATCCAGACCTAGTTCAATTAGGAACATGTATATCCTTGGACCAAGTTATGGCAAAGGGTACACCCTTTACCTTTCAGGAATTTGCAACATTGGAAGCAACTGCTTCATCAGCCCTCCAGGCTGTTTCATGGTTAGACCTGTGGTCAATGGCAGTGGCAAAGATTTCTTCCTCTTTGGTGGCCACCTCTGAAGACAGTGCTTCCTTTATTAGATTGTTACAGTCTGGTGGGGAAACTATCTCTTAGTTGACCCATCTAACAGCTAACATGTGGACCAACTGGCTGCTTAAAAAGAAGGAATTTTGCTGTCTCCAAGTTCTCAAGGTTCATAAGTACTGATTCAGTGTTAAGCTTAAGGAATGGAGATATTGTATTTTAAGTTCTATGTCTCTATTTCCGAAAGGCCAGCTAGACTCAGCAATTGATGGCTGTAGAGCAGATAATAATGACAGGCTAGTGCATCGAGCTGTCTCTCAAAGTCATCCGTTCCTTCTCTTGTGGGCACTTCTAAATCCAGACCTCAAACATCTTCCTACGTCTCCCCAAAGAAGTCTCAAGTCACGACAGTTCCGAGAAGGGCTCGTCAACCATCTCCATCTCCAACCAAGAAAACTCAGCCGCAACCCTTTCAACCCCGCTCTTCCAGACCTGGGAGAGGAGGTAGAGGCAGGGCCAGGGAAGATAGACGATAGAGAGGGCGCCCCTCCCCACTTGCTGCTATCTGCTTTGGTCTTTCAACTGATCCACAAGTCTTCACCAGAGTGTTCGCCCTAGTTTTGACATGGGCACATTCTCAAGGAATATAAATCTTAAGATACCTCGACGACTGGCTAATGTTGGCAGATTCTCTGGTAAAGTAATCCAAGACAGGGACCATCTTCTTCAATTTTGCTATGGATTAGGCATCGTGATAAATTTGGAAAAGTCAAACCTCACACCTAGTCAAAGAATTCTTTATCTAGGCATGCTGATAGACACGACAGCAGCGAGAGTATTCCCTTCAGACCAACGACTAGAGAAGTTCAGGAACTTTGCCCAGTTCTTCCTGTCTGAGCAGAAGCAACCCACTCCTCAGTGGCAGGTCATTCTAGGTTTCTTGTCGTCCTTGGAGAAACTAGTTCCTCACATTCGACTACACATTTGATCACTCCAATGGAGATTAAAGGAGTTTTGGTCCCCTTCAAAGGATCCTCCCTTGTTCCAAGTTCCACTTTCAGAAGAAGTGAGGAAGGACCTAGCTTGGTGGTTGGACGACAGGAAACTGACCATTCTCCCCCTCCAGAGATTCTTCTGTTCTCAGGCACCTCTTACGAGGGTTGGGGAACACATTTGGAAGATATCCTAACATCAGGGGTGTGGGATCACCAAGGCAGACAACTTCATATCAACATCCTGGAGCTGAAAGCACTATAGTGGTAGCTTATGCCAACAAACAGGGGGCTAGTGTCTCATCTTCACGACTTAACAGCACAACTACACCAGTGAGCTGTCTCTCATTCAGCATGACAGTACAACTGCAACAGTGGGCTGTCTCTCACTCAGTGGCTCTCTCGGCCAGATACATCCCAGACAAGAAGAACGTGGTGGCGGACAAGCTGAGTCGCTGGGGTCAGGGTCTGGGAATGGCATCAGATCCCTGGGCCATGGCAGAGGATGTTGGACACGTATGCCTTTCCCCCTTTTGTCTAATTCCCCAAGTTACCAACAGAGTGATGATTTCCCAGAACCTCAGCAGGACCCTTGTAGCTCACGTGTGGCCACATGCAGAATGGTACCCTGATCTTCTACTTTTCTGACAGAAGCACCAAGAGAGATTCCTCCTTGGCACAACCTTCTATGCCAGCCACACATTGAGAGATTTCACCAGTCGGTAGGGTCCCTATCTCTTCATGGTTGAGAGCAGCGACGGAAATGTCTGGTTACCTTAGGAGGTCCTGTACAGCTGTGTATCAGGGAAAGTGGGCTGTCTACTGTGATTAGTGTCATCTCTCCAGTCGGAACTACTATTCAACAGGTAGTAGACTTCATCATTTTCCTTTGTAGGGAGAAACTTCTCTGTGTCAGCAATCAAGGGATATAGGGCTGCTCTAAGTTTGGTTCTGCACTTGGAGGACATAGACCTTTCTTCATGGGAAATTTCTATGCTTCTCAAGAGTTTTGAGCAGTCCTGTTCCCCAAGAGATCTTAAACCTCTGAATTGGGACCTAGTACTGGTATTTAGCAGTCACATATGTAGTCCATACAAACTTTTAAGAGCTTCATCAGACAGGAATTTAGCTCTCAAGATGGTTTTCCTTTCAGCCCTTGCCTCGTCAAAGAGAATTACAGTAAACCCCCCGTATTCGCGTTCTCACGATTCGCGGACTCACGCATTCGCGGGTTTCTCTATGGAACATATCTACCCATTATTTGCGGAAAATTCGCCTATTCGCGGTATTTTTCGCTGAGAAATATTCTTTAATTACTGTATTTTCATATAATTTTCATGAATAAATGCACTTTTTGTGATAAAACTATTAAAATACTTAGGTATAAGCATTTTTACAGGGTTTTTCTTGTGTTAGACTATCAAAATGGGCAGTTCTAAGTGTTTTTAGAGGGGTTTTAAGTATTCGCGGATTTTAGCTATTCACGGGGGGGTGTGGGACACATCCCCCGCGAATACGGGGGTTTCACTGTAGTTAACTGCATGGACTTTCTTTTGATGTTACATACAAAGGGTCGGGGGTCAGTAGCTTTCGAATTTGTCCCAGAATTCATGGCTAAAACTCAAAATCCCTCTGTTCATGACTACATATTTGAGTCTTTTTTTCCATCCCTTTGCTTGGAGATTTTGTAGCTCATGACCCTGACGAATTACTTTTATGTCCTCTCAGGGCACTGCATAACTATCTAAAAAGGACTTGACATCTCAGACCGGGTTGTCAAAGACTTTTTGTTGGTACAGGTCGGAACAAGAAGAAAGTGGCCAAGAATACTATCTCCTTTTGGCTATGAGAAGCAGGTAAGCAAGCCTATACTACTTTAAATCCAGATGCCAATTCAGTGCAAGCCTGAGCACATGATGTCAGTGGTCTAGGCCCTTCCATTGCTTTCAAAAAGAACCTGTTGGTTCAAAGGATCTAAAAGACTGGTACATGGCTACGTCAAACCACCTTCACGTCCTTCTATCTGTTGGTTCAAAGGATCTTAAAGGCTGGTACATGGCTATGCCAAACCACCTTCACATCCTTTTATCTGCAGGATGTTGCCCATAGGTCCTTGGACACTTTTTCCTTGGATCCAGTGGTGGCTTTTCATCAGATTGTGTAGTTCATCCAGTGCCTCAAGCGGGACAGTTTGCATCTTACCTAAGATGTTGGTTTGAAAGTGAGAGTGAAGGGATGACTGGTCGTCATCTTTTCTCTCTTCTTTTTTATCCACTACCAGCAAGCAGTGGATAGAAATTAACCAACATGCACTAGAACTGGTCAGATACAGGTGAGTGAGCAACTTTCCATTGGTTTTATTTAATTGTTCCTACACAATATAAACTATTATGAAAGCAAGTCCCTTCCTCTCTCTTATAAGGGGAGAGAGGAAATGACAGCAAACAAGGTTGGCAGCTAACGTAGTTTTATTGTCTCCAACAGTTAAAGTTCTTTATTTTCTACAAGACAGAATGTAGGAGGAGTTCACATCGTCTCTTAACCCAGATGTCTGGCCGACAAGTACCTTTTACTTTACAGTTCAGAGGCATATGACTCTTTCCTATGTCCTACTTTGGCCAGGAAGTGAGCCCAGGTGAGCCGAACCTCCAGTTGGTTCTGAGGCTTTTTCTGTCTACCCTCCAAGAGTGAGTCTCCCGTATGTTAAGACCAAAGGTTTATTATGTATATAAAGAAGTGACAAATTTTAAATCAATTTGTATTTTTCATAACTAACAAACCTGCGGTCTTAACATATATTGCCCACCTCAAGCCACCCCTCAAATTTTACCTGGGCGATGGACCCAAGATAGATTAAGGTAGGTCGGCTACCCCTCGTCCTTACCGTCATCTTGCGGTAATTCCTGATGCCACCAAATTCCTTGTAATTTTTTAACCGAATTCCAGTATGCGCTAGAGAATTTTCCATTGTGTTAAGACCACAGGTTTGTTAGTTATGAAAAATACAAATTGATTAAAATTTGCCATTTTTGCAGGTTTTTCTGCGTTAACAGATTGTATTGTATAGAATGAGATTTGAACTCTGGTCTGTAGTGTTAGACACACAGTTTGTTGCAATTGTAGATTGATTGGTGTGAAGAGAGTATGGAATGAACAGAGGAATTTATACAGTAATTCCTTGTATATGGCACAGTGGTATTATACTAATGAGTTGTAATTTAAAAGATAGTTTATTTTTGTTCTAATGGGAATACAAACCTACGTTTTCATAAGTTAAGTATACCTTAGTTTTACCAGACCACTGAGCTGATTAACAGCTCTCCTAGGGCTGGCCAGAAGGATTAGACTTATTTTACGTGGCTACGAACCAATTGGTTACTTAGCAACGGGACCTACAGCTTATTGTGGAATCCGAACCACGTTATAGCGAGAAATGAATTTCTATCACCAGAAATAAATCCCCCTAACTCTTCATCAGCGGGTCGGGGGAATTGAACTCCGGCCCATCAAGTGACAGTCTGAAGCTCAACCGACTCGGGTACGTTTTCATAGATAGAGTATTCAGTGCACAGCGTGCTGTGGCTGTCTGCTGACTTAACCCTTAAGGGACAGGCTAATTAGATATCATGCAACCCCCCAGACCAGGCAAACTTTAAGGTTGGCCAGTTTAAGAAAAAACACATAAATGGAAAGGGAAAGATATGCAAATGCACATGGTGTAAGAAAAAAAATTTTTTTTTTAAATTTTCCCTACCTTCAACGGGAAGTTGGAAGTGGCTATTTACAACCCTGTGTGGGGCCTTTTTCACAAAACATGTTTTTCTAATAATTTATTTTATTTTATTTTGTAAAATTATAATTACAGCTCACACCATATCATAACAGATAAGAAATAAAATCAGTAACAAATTCTGAGCATATTTGTTTTAAAATATTTATGTAAATTTGCTGAGATCAGGATATGCAGTAACTTTTTTTGGATTTGTACATCTTTATATTTCTTTGCAAAATTACAATTATAACTGACATTGTATCGTAAAAGATAAGAACTAAAACCAACAGCAATCCCTGGATATATATATATGAGCAAATAAATAAAAAGATGTCATGGGAGAGAGAGGAGCAAGACATTCCCCTCCGTCAACGTAAGAACAGTACTAAATTCCATGAGGTGCCCACAACTGATCTGAGCTGAATGCTCAAGTTGCCACAATTCATTTATGGGCCATTGAAGTATTGGAAAGTCTTTCCCGCTCAATACAGCCAAATTGTATGTTGTGTATTATTAATACTTCTCAGAGGGGATCCGTCCACCACCCAAAACCTGTTTTAGATCCTCTATTGAGGGATTCCATCCACCACCCAAAACCTGTTTTAGATCCTCTATTGAGGGGATCCGTCCATTAAGGTTTAAAAACAATTGCCCAACGAATAGGCCTACTTGTGACCTGAGCTTGGGATAGCTCACCCATTTTGTTCTAAGCTGTCTTTTTATGCAGTTGTTACTGACCTTTGTCTTGCTCTAGTTGACGTTTGCCCGTGTGTGTCACGTGTTCATGCCCTTTGTTCATTTTCATCACAACATCTTGCTTTTCCTGTGCCTTAACTTCCTCCAGTAGCCCTGTGCTTTAGATGTGTGCAGTGTATAGTTGTTCTTGTTCTGAAGGAAGGCATTTCAGTGCTTTTTTTCATTTGTGTGATCCAGCAATGTGGGCAACCTCCTTTATGTGACGTAGCTTGTGTAGCATTCACATGTTTTGTTGCCCCCTTCTTTGTTCTTCTGATGGCTACAATGAAGGTTTCAAAACCCAATTTCTGTTATTGTGTGGGCAAGGTCAAGCCCTCTAGTAAATTTATGTTCCTGATTGCTGTAGGCCCGATTTCTGTCGTGTGGGCTAGGGCAAGCCCTGTAGTAAATTTATGTACCTGGTTGCAGGAGACATGCCAGTGGTTTCTCTGTTGGAAGAAATGCTGTAAGAAGGGCAGTTTCTGTAGGGAACAGACCCTGTCCCTTACGCATGCCCTTCCGTGTTTCCGCCTTTGCCACCTGTGGCAGACGGAGAAGATATGACGATGTAGGGAGACTACACCCTTTGGGAACATTCGAAATTCCAATATGGCCACCCATTTATCGCAACCAGTTGGTCATGGTTTTTCAATAGATCAGAGATGGTTTGAATTAAATTATCTATTTTTTTTTCTTCATTATCGTGTACAAATATCGCAAGTTTTCCCTCTGAGATCCTGTGCTAATCTGACTAGCTGGCAGAAGCTGTTCCCTTACTCTCGTGTGATAACAGACACACACAACAATGCACGAGGTAAAAAACATGAAATAGAAATCTTACTCAAAACATGAATTTGATATCAAAATAAATAATTAAAATTACCAAATGCTCTTTATCTAACTAGAATAGACTTTAAAATCATGTGGATTGTTTACCAAAATGGTAATTAATATTCAGCTTTTTGACAACTGAGTAGCAATGTGACCTCAAAGCATCCTAAGGCATTTAATGCAACAACCTGCCCAAGTTCACACTCACGCCAACAAGCTCTACAATGCCTTCTACCAATGTTAAAATGAATAGTTATTAAATCTTGTATTATTATTACATTACAGGCAGTCTCCGGTTATCCGCGTGATTCTGTTCTGATGGTGTGATGATAACCGAAAATCGGCGATTTTCAGCGCTTTCTCAGCTATTTTTGGGGCTTATCGCCGCCAAAAAGCACTGATTTTCAGTTATTGGAGCCTCAGTTAGATATGTATCGGCGCCAGTACCCAATTATCGGCACCGGTAAGCAGGAATAGACAATTTTTAGCAGCAAAAATTGCCAATTTGCATCGCTAGACAAGCCCCATAAAACCGGATCGCCGATAACTGAGCCCACTGACAACGGGACTGCCTGTACGGGTACGGTATTACATAATTGCTCTGCCTCGCCATTGTATGCTCAAGTATACACAATTATTAACAACAAAAAAGACGTGCAGGCAGTCATGAAATACTGTACTAAGTAGTGGAGAACTAGAAATCAAGATCAGTGAAATAAACATACATTCAACACATATATACTACTTTCGAGTTGTACATGTATAATGTTATTTATCAAAATCTTCCAAAATCAATGGAGGAACAGATATGAAATCAATCAGCATAAAAATCATACAGGCAGTCCCCAGTTAACGGCGGGCTCGGTTAACAGCGATTCGGTTTCATGGCGCTTGTCTAGAGATGAAAATCTGCAATTTTCGGCGCCGAAAATCGCAGATTTCCGCTTATCGGCGCCAATAATTGGGTATTGGCGCCGATACGTACCTACCAGAGGCGCCGATAACTGAAAATCGATGCTTTCCGGCGCCGATAACCCCCGAAAATCACTGAAAAAGCGCTGAAATTGCCAATTTTCGGTTAGCAGCGATTTTCGGTTATCATCACACTCTCAGAAATGGAACCCCGCCGATAATAGGGGACTGCCTGTATTGCTTGTACCCCATAATGAAGGATATCAAAATATTCTTGCTAAATAAAATACCAATAATATCCATATGTACGAAATACACATATATAAAAACCCAGTAGTAAATCATTTAATCATATGCAAATATTCTGGTTTTTATATAACACACCATATCCAATCAAACCAGTGCTATACAGTAATACCTTTCTTTATCTTGCGCGTTTCGAGTTGCACGAATTCACAGACTTGCGAACTTTTCATTGAAACCTAAGTAATTGGCATACGCAATGTTTTCACAGACACGCGATATTTGCAAAATCCTCGAGAAACCATGCAGAAGTGGTTATGTTTCATTTTTTATGTAATTTATAAATTTTCATGCTTTTATGTGTAAAATTGGTATCTCTCTCTCTCTCTCTCACACACACAAATTACTATATGAACCAGATGTATAATAATTGAAGCAAAACTAATTTTATAACTAATGTTACTTTTTTTATTTCAGACTATTAGAAGCTCATAAGAGGTTACAAAAAGTCAATCAGGGCCTTGAAGATAAGCTTCTTCGATTAGTAGACCGTACCGAAAGTGAAAAATCTAGTTTGGCAGCAGATACAGCTAGTCTCACCACAGCCCTAACCACAGCTGCTCAAGCTATCAACAGACTGAAGCAGGAAAATGTAAGTTATTAGTGTTCCTTTTACAATGTTAGGATAAATTTGTTGATGCAGCTTACAGGAGGGTTGTGTGGTTGAAATTGTTTCCGTGAACTATATTTGTAAATAGGAGGTAAATTTCAGTTTTAAGTATGTAACTGACCCAATAGTTACATTGCTATTGTTTTGAACCGAACGGCAGCTAGCATTCAAAATTTGCACCGGCAAAGCAAAAAACAATATTGCGGCTGGTGGAGGAGTGAGGAACTACTTTAACACAAAAATTCAGTCGTTTCTGCCGGCTTATGCTGTTCACACTTGTTTGCAGCAGCTGCTAGAATTCAGGATTATTCTGTTATTGGAATTTGGTGATGTACTAAGTGTTTTGTCTTCAAGAATTAGTTAGGACAAGCAGTTACATCCTTTCCAGCTTTTGTTATTTTAGCTATAGTACCCTCTTTTCTTTGTAGTATGTCAGACTCGAGCTCAGGTAAGAACAGGGCAATTAGAGTTTGCAGCAAAGGGTTAAAAAGTAGGTTAGCTAAAGAAATTTATGATGCACATACTGTTTGCACTACTTGTAGGGGTCGGGACTGTAACCCGGATTTAACATGATGAACGTAGGGATTGGGATGAAGGGAAGTGGAAAATTTATTCAAATAGGATGAAAAAATTAGTTTCTGATAGGAACCAGAAAGCTGCAGTTAGAGCTTCCTCTAAGGAAGTAGATAATTAGGATCATGAACTTTCCATTTCTCCCATTAACACCGCTCCTGTAAATCAACCTGTTCCTTCACCTGATCTCCTTTCACCCAAAACTGTTGCCGTGATCAGCCTCGAAGCCCGTATGAACGTGAAATTCTCGTTAATGCTTCAAGCTGTTGAGAAGTTGGGAGCTTCTGTAAAATCCTTGAAGGATAAAGTGACGAAGTTAGTGTTTGTGAAGTGGAAGAGGTGGCTACTCGGCCTGCTCGTGCTCCTAGGCAAAGGTCCCTGCTAGACTCCCCATCCCCCGGGAGGAAGCATACTGGAGGCCCAAGGGAGGCGAGCTGGGTCTGCTCCCAGGTAGTCGCCCCCTCAGGCGGATCTGATGTCGACTCCCAGACTGCTAGGGAGCGCCATTGGAAAGGCGTCTCCAGAGAAGAATTTGCAAACCTATCGAGTTCGGGAGTCTTCGCCCAGACACCAATGGTCTTCTTCGGGCAAGTCTCACCCGCTTAAGAGGTCTCGCGGTGTCTCGCCTGAGGCAGTACCTAAGAAGCGAATGCTTATTCATGCGTGTACTTCCCCTAGTTGTAGCTGGTGGGAGGCTTTGGAACTTTTTTCGCCTTCCCGAGATGGTGAGAGAGCACAGGCAATGGCTCCAAGGCGCCGATTATCCTCTAATAAGAAGAGTAAGAGGATTTCACTTGATGTGGAGGCGCAAAAGCAGTTGTTTCGACTGGATGATGGAGTAGCGCATGAGCGCCAGTATCAGGAGAAGTGCACCCTTGCGTCCGAAACTCCGACTCGTTCGTTGGCGCCAACTCGCCTCTCGTTTACCAGACGTTGGACTTCTCCAACACAGATTTCTGAGCAGGAAGTTGAGGACCTTCCAACGAATGCCATTCAGGCGAAGTTGGATAAGATTTTGGGTTTTGTGCAACCCACTCAGAACAAGACTCGTTCTCTAGTTGTCGTTTCCCCTACACAGGAAGAAGCAGACGAAGCAGGCGATGAGGAAATGGAACAGGAGAGTCACAATTCCACCGCCTTCAAGAAACTTTTGAAATTCTTCGTTGAGAGTTTTCCGGAGTCGTTCTCTCATGTAGCACCTTCCTCTCCGAACTCTTCTCTTTCAAGGGACTAGAAGAAGATTGCTTCAACTTTTACGAAGATTGTTTTGTCTTTTTCGTCTCGGAAAGCATTAAAAGGAATCGATGCTTGGCTCCTTAAGATGAGGGAGCAGGGCAAGACTGTCTTCTGTTTTCCTCCTTTCAGATTGACGTCTCGGAGACGACTCTGCTACGAGACTGGGGAAGCCTTCTCTTAACACGTTAAGGACTTCCGATATATCTGTAAATGTCTCCTCATTTAAAGAAGAACATGCAGAAATCTTACAGCCCAATGCTCCAATGAACCAGTCCAAAAAACTGACCACTTCAAAAATACGAAAGATGTTCTTCAACAGGTGATCCAGTTCGAGCGTAGAAAACATAACCTTCGCCGAATTAAAAACTGAGTCTCAAAGCGTCGATAACCCCCGAGAAGTCTCCCAGCTCGAACTGGATCACCTGTTGAAGCACATCTTTCGTATTTTTGAAGTGGTCAGTTTTTTGGACTGGTCCATTGGAGCGTTGGGCCGTAAGATTTCTGCATGCTCTTCTTTAGATGAGGAGACATTTACGGATATATCGGAAGTCCTTAATGTGTTAGATTAAGGAGTTATCGACGCTGCTACGGGACTGACTGCTATGTTTTTCTTAGGCGTTCTTAAAAAGGGAGAATTACGGTGTTCTTTCCTTACGAACGGCGTGTCAAGAATTCAGAGGTCGTCATTGTTGTTTGCACCTCTTAATAAGAAGAACTTGTTTCCAGAGCAGCTGTTGGTGGAGATTTCTGTGGCTCTTCAGAAGAAATCTACGCAGGATTTACTGGCTTAGTCCTCCAAAAGACCAAGAGAGGCTTCTGTTGCTTCGCCAGTTGTACGCCCAACTTCGTCGTCGTCTTCGGTGTCTTCATCTTCGCGTGGAATGCCCTTTCAAGGTAGAGGAGGTTATAGAGGATTGGCAAATTCTAGAGGAAGCACAAGGGTCCCTCTTAGATCACTAATGAAAGTTCCCCAGTCTGCCAACAAGAAGTGAGAAATACTTCCTCTGTGCATGGGTGGGAGCAAGACTTCTACAGTTTTGGAGGTGTAGGAAAGAGATAGGAGCAGAGAGCTGGGTTGTGGACTATGAGAAGGGGGCTATCGTATTCCTTTTATGGTTCAGCCCCCCTTTTGAGAGTACCGATAGCTTTGACGGCTTACTTAGGCGATTCAAAGAAATACATGGCGCTTTCCGAGGAGGTATCGGCCCTGTTAGACAAGAGAGTTGTAGAAGCAGTGGAAGATCAGAGCTGTCCAGGCTTCTGCAATCGCCTGTTTTTAGCTCCAAAAGCTTCGGGGGGTTGGAGACCCATGTTGGATTTCAACTCTTTAAACAAGTTTGTAAAACGGACAAAATTCTGCATGAAGACCAACAACATGGTTCTATCATCCATCAGACAGGGAGATTGGATGGTAACAGTGGATATGCAGGATGCATATTTCCATGTCCCGATCCACCAAATGTCTCGGAAGTACCTACGTTTTGTATTCGGGAACCAATTTTCCAGTTTCGGGCTCTCTGTTTCGGCCTTTCAACAGCACCTCAAGTTTTTACCAGGATTCTAACCCCATTTTCGAAATGGCTTCATCAATAGGGGATCAGGATACTGTATATCTCTATCTCGACGACTGGCTTCTGCAGTCGGGAACTCTAGCGAAGTGCACAGAGGATCTTCAAGTGACTTTAAAATTAGTAGAGGAGTTGGGTCTTCTAATCAACCATCAGAAGTCGTGTCTGACCCCTTCTCAGAAGACATTATATTTGGGAATTCAGATAGATGCAGTGAGTTTTCGGGCTTCTCCGTCAACTCAGAGTCGATTTTTGTCTTCAAAAAGTTTTGAAGTTTCTTACTCTCAGAACTTGCTCTGCAAACAAATGGATGAGCCTTCTGGGGATGTTGTCATCCCTAGAGATGTTCGTGGGACTGGGTCGCCTCCACGTGAGACCATTACAATTTTATCTAAAAGCAAAGTGGCGGAGGAAGGAATTCCCGGACTCCTTCGTTTTCGAGACTTCTGAAGAAATCAAAAAGGATCTACTTTGGTGGCTGTCAAGAGAAAGACTGACGGAAGGAAAGTCTCTAGCTCTGCTGAACCCTGACCTAACATTCTTTTCAGACGCATCCGACCAGGGATGGGGTGCGGTTCTAGGGGACATAGAGACGTTGGGAGTTTGGACCAAAAGCCAACAGAAGAGGCATATCAACATGAAAGAATTGGTAGCTATCCATCTAGGGTTGACAAAATTTGCGGAACAGATCAGAGGGAAGGTGGTAGTAGTACATTCGGACAAAGTAACAGCTCTGTCATATATTCGGAGACAAGGAGGCACTCACTCGTTCTCCCTTTACGAGGTGATGAGGATTCTGCTATTGTGGCTGAAGCAAAATCAAACACAAGTATTGACAAGGTTTGTTCAAGGGAAACTAAATATAAGGGCAGACTTGCTAAGTCGCAAAAAGCAAGTGACCTCGACGGAATGGACTTTGCACCCCATGGTATGTCGACAAATATGGAAGTGTTGGGGGACTCCGCTGGTAGACCTATTTGCCACAGCCAAGAGCAACAGACTTCCAATTTATTGTTCTCCAATTCCGGACCATCAGGCTTGGGCTACGGACGCCATGGTTCAGAATTGGGTGAATATGAACGTGTACACCTTCCCGCCATTCAAGATAGTCGGGGAAGTATTGAACAAATTCAGGACTTACAAGAACGTCAGAATGACCCTGATCGCCCCATTTTGGCTATCGAGGGAATGGTTCCCGGATCTGCTGGAACTTTTGACAGATTATCCAAGGCTTCTACCTCAAAGGAGGGATCTTATCAGGCAGCCTCACGTAAGAAAGTTCCACGGTCTGTCAGGTCTGGCGCTAACAGCATTCAGACTATCAACCGTCTCCTCAGAGATAAGGGATTTTCTCAGCAAGCTTCAAAAGCTATCGCAGAATGCAGAAGGAGATCTTCAGATGTATACCAGGCCAAGCGGAATGTTTTTAGAGACTAGTGCAGGAGAGAGGGAGTCTTCTTCTAAGACATCTTTAGCGTATTTGAAGAAGACGAAACTATTATCTACCTCTACCATTAAGGGGTACAGGGCTATGTTGGGCTCGGTGTTTCGACACCGTGGTCTGGATTTGTCTGGCGACAAAGATGTGTTAGATTTAATTAAGTCTTTCGATAAGGAGAGGACGGAAGGACCCAGATTAATAGGGTGGAGCTTGGACGTGGTTCTGAAGTGGCTTAGGAGTGATAGATTCGAACCTCTCAGTACAGTGCCTCTAAGGGAGGTGACGAGAAAAATGCTATTTTTAGTAGCCTTAGCTACAGCGAAGAGGGTAAGTGAAGTGCATGCCTTTAATAAAAAAGTAGGTTTTGCAAATGGTAATGCTATTTGCTCCATTAATATGGGATTTATGGCCAAGAGTGAAACCCCATCCAGGCTGTGGCCACAGTCGTTCGAGATTCGTAATCTAACAGATCTAGTTGACAGAGAAGAGGAGAGACTCTTATGCCCCGGTAGAGCTCTCAAGTTCTATACTCAAGCGACCAAGTCTATTAGAGGTAACTCGGACCATCTTTGGTGCTCTGTTAAGAATCCTTCTCGAACCCTCTCAAAAAACGCGTTGGCTTTCTTTGTTCAGAGTGTAATAGTGGAGGCTCGTGACAGTTTGGATGAGGCAGAGTGCAGTGTTTTGAAAGTTAAAACGCATGAAGTGCGAGCGGTTGTGACCTCCCTGGCCTTCAGACGCAATTTGTCTCTTTCTTCTATTATACAAGCGACCTTTTGGAGGAGTAGGTCAGTTTCCACCTCACATTATCTACGAGATATGGAGACCACATATGATAATTGCAGTACCCTAGGTCCTTTTGTTGCGGCTGGCACGTTATTGGGTGAAGGTGATAAGGAAGTGCAACCTTCCTTAGTGTCCCCTTCTCCTTGACGCAGGTTTTCGAGTGCTGGGGAGTCTGGGGGTACATGGTGCTGTACGTTTAGGAGTACCTCTCAGTCATTAGTTCTTTTAAGAGGTTTAATTTTGGTGTAGGCTAGTGGTGATAACCATCGACTGGTTTTATATTATTTGGTTGGTACTGCGCCCTGAGCAGGAGCATTGTTTGGTCCTTCGTGTCCTATGAACCCTTCTAGGTCACAAAGATAATTTACTTGCTGTAGGCGCCCCATGGCCCCCTCGCCACGTCTAGCAGTTAAGAAGAGCTCCATATTTAAGAGGCAGAATCAGTAAGGATTGCTCACTTAACAGGTAAGGAACTTACAACACTTCTTTTACCCAATAACAGAAGATTAACTCAAATTAAATATAGTTCTATCTATTCATGGTCCCACCTCCTTTAGTGTGGGAATCAGCAGTGTAACTACTGGTTAAGTTACATACTTAAAAATGACATTTTCATAATAAAATAGTTTTAAGTATACTTACCGAGTAGTTACATGATCAAAGCCCTCCCTCCTCCCCTTTCATGAATGTAGGGCATAAACGACTGAATTTTTGTGTTAAAGTAGTTCCTCACTCCTCCACCAGTGGGCAGAGGGGGTATCTCCTAGCCGCCATATTGATTTTTGTTTTGCTGGTGCAAATTTTGAATGCTAGCTGCCCTTCAGTTCGAAACAAGAACAATGTAACAACTGGGTAAGTATACTTAAAACTTTATTTTATTATGAAAATGTTATTTTTAGTGCCATAGATAGTCCCCGTTATTTATTGATCATAAAGCAATGCAGATCCATATTTAGAATAGTATTTTACATAATCCATATCTGTAAATCTAGAGACCTTGAAGTGTCTAAGTCCATTGAGTCCAGTAAGTATTAAAAGTGTGCAGTAATGAATTTGGGATGGGGTCTGGGATTCGTGTGAGGATTACTTTGCACCATAGTATTTTAGTAAATTCTGTTGGAAAGCATTCATATGGGTTGAATGTACCATAAATCAACAAATTAGCATCTCTCTAGACCTCAGTTTGGTTTGGGGGGGGGGGTGGATGCCAGGTGACCTCAAGATTTCATGAAGGAAGGTGGTGCTGTCAATCCAGTATCTCCCCAACCCAGTACAGGTCACAATGAATGTGAAATGTGTATTGTAATATCTTGCCAGTTGGAGTTTTATGAAATGGAACTTGGTGAATTTGCAGACTCTAGATTGTGGAAATGATAAGAGTGACGAAGGTGATACATTTGAAGCCTTAGGGGAAAATGTGGACACAGGTGTTCTGCTATTTTTTGATATCTTGTTTTACAGTATTTCAAGTTTACAATACAACATCAGTGTTGTGTATTTGTGTATTAAAGTCGACCCCTGCTAATTTGAAGTTCAGCATTCGCGCTAGAACATATATCCACATTATTCACAAAAAATTCACCTATTCGCAGATTTTTTCATAGAGCAATTACTGTATTTTCATATTTTCAGGACAAATGTTTTAGGATGATAGTGTAAGGTATATTGGTGTTTTAACTATTAAAATAGGTAGTTATAAGCATTTTAGAGGGGCTCTTTGGTGTTTAAACTATTAAAGTAGGCAGTTATAAATATTTTTTAGAGAGGGTTTTGGTATTCACAGATTTTGGGTATTCATGGGTGGGTGTGGTATGCATCCCCATGAATACCAGGGGATGACTGTATATAAATTTTGCTCTTGAATTTGGCAGTGTTTAAAGCACATGACACCAGGTATGGCCTAGCAGTGCTACATGGTACATTGAAATGATGCCAAACTTTCCCATGTTGAGAGGAGTTCCTGTTCTGGTGAGAGATACTTCAGCTCACTAGCTTTCAGAATGTGTAACAGCATTGTAATAATAGCATGCATTTTTTTCATTGATATTTCATATTCCAAGCCTGTGGTGCTTACACATGTCTACTAAATGCCCGAATGCATCTTCAATGAGTGGTGAAAAGAGGAGGAGTAGGGGATAAATTGAAGATAACCCAATGCTATGGGTATTCAGTTAATATAATTTAACATGTAAGTTGGATGAGGGAGAGAGACAACCACTGTACAATACATTCATTTCATAAAATTCACCTGTAAAATTATGATTACCTTTCACCACATAACTAAATTATGTGACGAAATAACATTTAGAAACAAAGAGAAAATACTTTAACACCATGGGCCAAAACCTTCAATTCTGAAACTATATCAATATTCACAACTCCACCTAATGCTAAAACTCAGTATTACACAGCAGCAAATAAACTGTTCAGCATGCTGTTGTTATATATAATTGGCCAATGGTATATCTTAAGCACCAGAATATTTTCTAATTCAGGCACCTCTGGTTATACAAATCTTGCAGTGGCACTACTGCAACACAAAAGTCACTAAGCTGGGCATCACACAGTGGACAATTGCATGAAGTAGACCAGGTGTATTAATCAACCAGAAAACAAGTTTACCAAAACAAAAATCATCCGTTAGTACAATTTTAACAAGGATCTCTTAGTCAACAAACAGGGGTAACAACTGACTGTATTAACATTAAAACATCTGTTGTATAGATTATAAATATTTCCCATATACCCAGCATAAATAAGGCAATGCTGTAATGACAATTGTATGTGATGTTGGTCTATCTCACTGTATGGTTTTGACAATCATCAGGTATGTGAAAAGGATAATGGAGGCGGTTAAATCACCTGCTTATGTAAAATTAACATTTATCCACAAGAAAAGAGCAGGGTCTGTCAATAATACAAAACAGCTCTTTGTAACAAGGGTGGAGTTAAGTATACCTTAGTTTAACCAGACCACTGAGCTGATCAACAGCTCTCCTAGGGCTGGCCTGAAGGATTAGACTTATTTTACCTGGCTAAGAACCAATTGGTTACCTGGCAACGGGACCTACAGCTTATTGTGGAATCCTAACCACATTGTAATAAGATATGAATTTCTATCACCAGAAATAAATTCTTCTAATTCTTCATTGGCCGGTTGGAGAATCGAACGCGGGACCGGCAGAGTGCTAGCTGAGAACGATACACATTGTCCAATGAGGAACTGACAAGGGTGGAAAACCAAATACAAAAGCATATGCCACTAACCTAAATGCTTTTTGAAATGTTTAAGAAAGGATATTGTGACCCTACTTCCTCTCAAACTGTAATAGCAAGCCATGAATGGTTTCACTCTCAAACTTTAATAGAAGGTTAAAGGTGAAGCTCCAAGTGCTGATGTTGAAGGAACTGAAAAGTTCAAAGAAAAACTCACTCCTTAAGATTATTGTTAAAGAAAAATATTTACCCAACATAGACAAGACTGCATTGCGCTGGAAGACGGCTGTATTTGAAGATTAATTTTTCAGGTGTTTTTTTGAATGAAAGAATGTTTTTGTGAAAATGATATTCCTTTATGGCAATGCTCATTATAGATAATGCTCCATGACATCCACAGTAACTATTTGGCTTTTATCCTGATGTGTGTATTGTGTGTTATTTTTTTTACCACTGAACACAGCTTCATGTATTCAACCTGTGGATCAAGGCACTGTGGCTATGTTCAAGGCAAATTATTTACAGAACATGTCAGCTCACACTGTCAAAGTTACTGAACACACACACACTACTCTTTGGAAGGAATTCGGTATTCTGAATGTGATGAAGAACATTGCTGCCGTGTGGCAAAAAATTACGACAGGAATTTATGAATGGGGATGTGGAAAACCTTCAAAGGGCACATGAATACATTAAATGGATTCAAGAAAGGTGATGCTCTTGAAGAAATAAATGATAGTATTACTAGGCAAAACAGAGTTGGAAGTTGACAAACAAGGTATTCACCACCTTTTATATATTGGGGCTGAGGAAATGACAAATGAATGACGTATATTTATGAAGCTTATTGAATAGATTTGATTTTTGCAAATGGCAGATTGTGAAAGGAGAAAAAACAAGTGTTGCAGACTGGACATTCAAATTTTGTGACAATACCATTGTCATTTGTCAGCCAGCTTCCCAAATTGATCAGCTCCAATATTTTTATATTTTTAACTTCAACCCATATTTAGATTTTATGGCCAACAAAAAATATACAAAGTACAGTCAAATCTTTCTTAACCAAATTTTTTCAGCCAAATAATATATACACTCATTCACACAATTCTTAAAATTACTACTTAACCTAGGACATGTTGAGATTATTATGCAGTACTACAGATATTCATTATTCTGTCTTATGTATTAAGTTTCTTTTCCTTTACAGTTATATTTTTTACGATGTTTACAAAAACCACAACAAAAAATCATGTACTGTACAAATTCTGTCACAGCCAAGAAAACGAAAAACCGAGTCTTAACAATACGTACTTTCAAGAGATCTTCACACTAACACAGCTAGTTACAGTACTGCGATCCTTCTAAGCACTTGTTTACATCAGAGCAGACAGTTGCATTTCCAGTATAAGCAGATGTACATTAACAAATGAAACCTTCATCAGTATTTATACATTCAGCTTTGACATCACAGTTATAATTGAGGGCACACTCACTAACATCAGCACCCAGATGACCGTTGTCTGTGTAACCTTCCGTACATATGAAAGCAAATCTTCCGAGAAAATTGATAGAATTTGCTTTAAAATGGCAATCAAGAATTCCTTCTGTGAAATCAATTCAAGGGCATTTTTGCTGGATGAACCCTTCAGCAGTTCTACCCAGAGTGGGAAAGGTTCACCATAAACAAGATTGAAATGTATGATTGGAGTGAGGCACAAAACAAACCCATATAAAATATTCAATAATAAGTAAGCAAATGTAAAAAAATATAAAAATACGTAATATAATCATACATAATGTACAATAAAAAAGATGAACTGTTTTAATATACAACCTAATCATTCATTGCCATTACATTCCTCCCTTCTTTCAGTCATTGTCCACCTTCCTTTCAGTGATAACTTAATCTTGTCTTAAACCTACCATTTACATAGTACTGCCATGGGCTAGTTTGCTGTCTACTGGTTAGTTCATCACACTCCCACAGCCTTGCCACTTCCCAAACTGTCATTCTTACTCTGTACTGTACTACTTGCTGAATCTATACTATCTTTACTATCTATTCCAACCTGATATCTAGCTAACCATTTAAAAATTTCTGTACTAACTATAGGACTACTTTCTCCTAAATCCCTGAAATTCTTAAATGTCCACTCCAAGTTCTGACAGCATGCCATCTATATTGTTTGAGGCTTCATTCATTAGATCCAGCTCATTCCTCACATCACTCCCAATTTGTCATAAATTACTACATTTGATTCCTCCCCTTCTGTAATAGGAAACATATATATACTATAAGTCTGATCTAGCTCTTTATCAATTTCATCCATCCCATCTTGTACTTTTATGCTTTTTTCTTTTCATACATGTTCCTGTCTTCTTACCTTAACTGTCTCTACTGAAACTGTTTCCCTCCTAGCAAACTTTTCTCTATTTCACTCATATCATATTACAGTCTCATTCGCAAACATTCATTCACTGGATGCATCTTCAAATACAAACATTCATTCACTGGATCCCTCTTTAAATACTCAGGAGATTCTAGCCACTTCCATTACTGACTATGATGTGTTTTAATCTCAGATATTCTACCATCTTCACTTTTAGCTTTAAAAAAATAACCCGGCCCTTTTGACTAATATTGCAACATACATAAGACCCTTCATACCTCTTCTTAAACCATTCATGTGACCTTTTCCAAATATCTTCGTCATCTTCAGTCAGCTGCATCAAGGGTCTGACACATCATTCAAAGTTCATGATATTGTATATTCACTAGGTGACTTTCCAATGCTTATGTGGCCCTTGCATTATATACCCACAGCACTTTTGCAAAATGAAAATCCCATTCATCCTCTCTTAGCCATATTCCCCATTAACTCCCTCAACATCCTAATTATCCTTTCAGCCAAACCATTCGTGCTTTGCAAATAAGGCATCAAATGGATGTATTCCACACCTCAGTTATTCAACATACCCTCAAATACTTATCCAGTAAACTCTAGGCCATTACCAACTCAACAGCTTTCTTGGCATACCTACACATTTAGGGAATACTGTAATCCCTTAATTATCCGAAACTTGACATTATAAATTTCAAAAAAAAAAAAAAAAAAAAAAAAAAACTCTCCAATGGTTGACAATGCTGCACTGCCTCAGGAGAATGTTGGTAACACTGCTTACTCTCATAGACTGAGGAAGGGGTTTGGGGGGTGGGGAAGGCCTGGAGAAGTTTCCAAGGTGGGTGGGGTGTCATAAGAAAAACAAAAACAAAGTGCAAGAGGTGCATGTAGAGATGGTGATATCAACATTGATGAAATGCCATGTGCACAGATAAATGTAAACACACACACACACACACACACACACACACACAGGCTTACAAGTAAAGCTTCTGTGATATTATGAAGTGAAATTAAAAATCATTAATTCCAATCAAACAGAAAATTATTAACTACATTTTAGTAGTATTTTTAAAACGAATTTGCTTTGGACAATCGTCATTGAGAAATGCCTTTAGTACTAAAGATGTAAACACAGGGTGTTTAAAACAAACAGTTTCCATGATAGGAGAAAATGGGTAAAACAAATGAAATATGCCACATATACTCATGTATAATTCAGTCTCATGTATCATGCAACCTTTAAAATTTTGCCCCTAAACATGATTTCATTTTATATCTCTTGTATCGTTAGTTGCAATTTCGATAGCCCAGATAACATTAGGCTAACCTCTATTCCTCAGTAATCTCATCTTGTTAAATAAAGGGAAGTAAAAAATAAAAATAGTCTTTACTTATTGAATGAACGTCATTTTATTAGGTCATACTGTACAAGGCAATGCTTGTGTAGCAAATTTCATTTTCAGTAGGTTTTAGTAGGCTAGGCTTCCAAACAAGATTACCAGACTTATGGCTTATGTAGTTCATAAACTAACAAACACTAATTATTTCATGATCATCACTTAGCAAAGAACGGACAAACAACATCAAGTACAGTATAAACAGACGAACTGGGAAACAGCTGTTTTGTGATTTTTTACATATATGCACAAAAATAAAAATAATAATGCCACTAATAATTGGTTTCTTTCAACAATAAAAAATTATTCTTAGTTCTTTTGGTTGTAGGTCTCAATCAGCTGATTCTGAGAATGTACAGTATACATTAGCCTAGCCTACATAAATGCATATGGTAGATGATTGTTTTATTATACATATTATGATGATGATAATACCGTATAACTGCATTCAGTAGGTAAAATATCACTTTCAAAATCATTACTGTTTTCATGAATACAGCTATAATACCCTGTTTGACCTATGGAAATCAGTACTGTGAGTATAACATCCAGCTTAGGCCAATAATTCACTCATAAACATTTGTTATCGTGTATGATAATACAATATGGTAACAGCTGATAAAAAAGGTGCTGTTTAAAAATATATTAATGGTGATAAAACCATGGTAGGCTGTGGGTAAACACAGGTAGGCTACCCACCTACCAGTGTCATTATCGAGAGGGAAAGAGAAGGGTTGCATTTTTTTTTCAAAGTGTATTTATGCAGTATATTTTGTTGTAAATACTGTAGGGAGGGAAAA
The DNA here is from genome assembly GCF_040412425.1 of Macrobrachium rosenbergii. NCBI lineage: Eukaryota > Metazoa > Arthropoda > Malacostraca > Decapoda > Palaemonidae > Macrobrachium > Macrobrachium rosenbergii. The sequence continues at coordinate 25,759,856 of NC_089747.1, forward strand.
GGTAGATAATTTCCTTTTTCATAAAATTTTCAGTTTAAAGTATGATTGTTGTTGTTTACAGTTATGCAGTATTGTACTCTGTACCCTGGAACACCCATAGATTTTTTTTACCTGTCCTTATCTAGATTTCACCCTTATCTGACTGGCCCTTGGTTCTATTAATCCAAATAAATGAGACTACTGTTTTATCTTACTACATTTGCAAACTTTTTGAAATGATCTACCATAACCATTCCTGCACATCCAATCCTTTTCACTAATTTTTTTCGGTGACCCGGTGTCAAAAAAGGCAACATATGCAGGAAATGTAGGTCTATACTGTAATCAGATTCATCTCCTGTCTTTAATTTTGTGAGTATTTGTTATTTGATGCATACTTGGATTGGACATTCCACTCTTTTTCTCAATTATGTAGGAATGTCCATTCTTCCAGTTGTGAGAAAATTTACCTTTGGTTCACTTGAGATTACTCTATCTTGTTGGTACATTGAGTTTGCAGCCTTGTTAATATCCCTATCTTTATTTCTTCAAAATTATGGGGACTGACTACAATATCTACCTGTACCTTGTGACAGAGATCTATGTCTAGGCCTACTCATACAATCTCAGACTCTATGTCCTGCCTTTTTATGATAGATACAGTAAGCTGGTTCATGGCGATCACTTGCATAATGGCCTTTCTTTTGGAAATTAGATGTGAGTGCTGGAGATTTCCCTTGAGATGAGTTACTTGTGTTTCTGATGTGGGTTCTAGTTAGTGTCATAGACCTTGCAAGATGATTATACCCTTTTCTGTCTTGTCCTAAGTTGACTAGGGTCTGTACAGATCATTTCCCTTGGGATTTTTGCGTAAGATTTTCTTTACCCTGCTCGCAATTTCAGTGCCATCATCTTCTGAGTTCCACACATGGGTCATCTTTTCAATTACCTTGACAGTCAACTTTGCAATAACAAAGCAAACCTTAATATGGTTTTACAGTTATCAACTGTTATTACTTATTGATTTGCCACTCTCTACGTCCACGGAGTGGTTGAGACAAGATGCCTCAATTTTTGCAGCCAATTATATAATTGGGGACCCACTCTGAGGAAATTCCTGTTATCCAATCTTCAACTTTGAAGTATCTTCTTAGATATTGCCTTCATTCCTCCCAGGTCTTAAGTCTTCAATAGGCATCGGAATAAACAAACATCCTGCATATTTATCATTTCTACAGCCGCAGCCACAACTGTAAATTTAGTGGCTTGATATTTTGATATCACTTGGAACTGTCTCTGATTCTCACATATATATAATTATGTAGATTTAGTTGGTAAATTAAACAAAATCACTTTTTGCCCCGCTGATAGATTCATTAGTTTTCATGTTTGTTCTCTTTTTACTACATCCCTATAGATTCAATTTTAGAGTATCTTAGTAATGAATTAATCCATCATGAATTACCTCTACTTGGAAGTCATATTATTTCACTCATTAATATGAGCATTTGTGATTGTAAGTTTATATTCAATGGTGAAAAGTTAAAGTGGTAGAGATATGTTGACGATATTTTAGCTGTTTTGCCTGCTGGCATTGATGTAAATGATTTGAACAACCAGGTAACATCCATTAAGTTTACTTTATAATTAGAAAAAGACAATTGCCTCCCTTTCTTAGATGTTTTAATACATAGGGAACCATTTCAGTGCAATTCAGTATTTATAGGAAACCAACCAACAACTTAACTTATGTCCATTTTTATTCAGGCCATCACCTTAATATCAAAATATCAATTTTTTCTTTTATGTTTTTACAAGCTGTGCACATTGTCAGTCCACAGTATTTGGATCAAGAAATCGATACCATAAGAAAAATAAGGACAGATTTATGTTATCCTTCACATTTACTAGATATTTGTTATAATAAAGCTCACAAAAAGTTTTATAGTGAAAGTAACATGGAGAAAGAAACCCCTAAGAACATTCTTAGCTTGCCTTATTTTAGTGATTTTGAAAACATAAAATCATTGTTAAAATCTTTTAATGCAAACCTCATTTCTTCTTATAATAACACACTAAAAGAAATGTTAATAAGAAATAGCCCTAAAGAAAACAACAACATAATATATAAAATTCCATGTTTGGACTGCCCCTCTTTTTATATTGGCCAATCTAGCAAGGATTTAGATGTCCGTATGAATCATCATAAGTGCTCTGTAAAACTGGGCAAACATCCAATGCTATATCCATTCATTTAAGTGAAAACCCTCGCAGGATAAATTGGACTAAAAGTTCAGTGATTGCTAGATCGAAAGATTTCCCTCCACAAAATCTTTTAGAATCCACTATTGTACAGCTTACTTACAGCTGTAATTTTAACCTTAGCCCTGGCATGTACTATTTGGACCCCTGTACTGTATTAGTAAAATGTTCAAGAACGACCTAAAAGTTAAAATCACTGATTTAATTACAAATTAGTTACCTTATATATATTTTCTATGTATTCGTGTGTTTAATATAAATTTTTTTTGTAAAAATTTTCACCTGCATACCAGTGTGATTTCCCCAACTTCCGACTCAGATTCCAACTTCTTTTATGACTTGTGTGGCCTGGTGGACAGCGGTCTCACCTTTCAACTGAAAGACCTGGGTTCGATCCTGATCTGAACCAGAAATTTGTTTCTGTTCCACACGTAATTGTGTGTTGATATTTCTATCATATTCACTCAGAAAGGATAATTCGAATGAAATGCTGTCAGTTGGGGCACTGCTGAGTTGGGAAGTTGGGAAAACACACTGGTATGCAGGCAGTTAGCCTGCCCAGGTAAAGCCTTAAGTACAGTGGTACACAGGTTCCAACTTCTTTTATGACTTGTGTGGCCTGGTGTACAGTGGTCTCGTCTTTCAATTGAAAGACCTGGGTTTGATCCTTATGTGAATCAGAAATCTATACTGCAGTCTGAAAAGCAAAGAAGACTTATCTTCCACTTATTCTCACTTAGTCCATGAGAATTAGGAAAATGAGGTCCATGGGAATTGGGTAAATGAGGTCCACAATGAAAATGAGTAGTAATTATAAGATATATGTCATGCCTGTACAATTTTTTATATACCTGGGTACTTATTGATGCAACTTTGATTGTGTAACAATTTCTTAAGAATGTGAGTTTGTTTATCCATTGATTGTAAAGATATTTTTCCCCCTTTACAGGATCGCTATAAAAATGACCTTAACCTGGCTATTCAGTTGCTACAGTGTAATCCATCAAAATATGCAACACACAAATTGGATTCAGTAAGTTTTTATTTCCTTGTTTGCAAAAATAGAATTCCACTTACCGGTAGCTATAAATATTGTATATTCTGTAAAGACATTCATCTTTGATGAATTATAGGTATTACAAGTGCATTGATTATGTTATTTTATTCATAGAAATGAAGTCACATTAAGGATGTTGTAACATATAGTTGACACCCACTATTCGCGGACTCATGATTTGCGGACTCACCTATTCGCGGATTTTTCTGTGGAACCTGTCTATAAATTATTTGCAGGAAACTCGCCTATTTGCAGATTTTTTCGTAGAGCAATGTACTGTATTTTCTTATTATTATCGTGACTAAATACTGTACTGTACCTACATATGTATTTTTTGTAAAGTAATAATTTACAGCACTAATTTTCAAGTAATATTAATTCTAATAAGATTAAATAATAACTAAATAATAAAAGGAATAATTCTCTCTGTCTCTCTCTCTCTCTCTTACCAAGAGGAGAGAATTTTTAAGCATATGTAATATGTATGTTTATTTGTTTTGTATGATAAATAAATGATTTACTAATTTTCAAATAATAATAATGTAAACACAGCAAATATCAATTCATTAAAGAAAATATATTGTGAATTAGTAAGATTTTAGTTCAATAAATTTTTTCCCTCATCTTTTTACCAGCCATGTCCAAAGCTTTGGAGCGAGGGGGGGGGGTGTAACCTATCAAATATGTCAAATATCTTGACATATTGACCAGAAGGGTAGAAAGTGTTGCCCATTCTTGGTCAAATATATGTTGCTCTCTCTCTCTCTCTCTCTCTCTCTCTCTCTCTCTCTCTCTCTCTCTCTCTCTCTCTCTCTCTCTCTTTGTTATTTTTAAGGGTAAAATGTTTAAGATGACTTTAAAATATTAATGATATTTCAAAGATTAATACTACAGTAATAGGATAATAGTTTAAGGTATATATGATGTAGGATGATACTTTAAGTACACATTTGGTATTTAAATTTCCAAGATAGATATAAGCGTTTTTAGAAGGGGTTTTATGTATTTGCGGATTTTAAAAGTTAAGTATACCTTAGTTTTACCAGACCACTGAGCTGATTAACAGCTCTCCCGAAGGATTAGACTTATTTTACATGGCTAAGAACCAATTTGGTTACCTAGCAACGGGACCTACAGCTTATTGTGGAATCCAAACCACATTATAGTGAGAAATGAATTTCTATCACCAGAAATAAATTCCTCTCACTCTTCATTAGCGGATTTTAGTTATTCACGGCTGGTTGTGGTACGTATCCCCCGCGAATACTGGGAGTCAACTGTAATGTTTTCCTTTTTTCACTCCATAATGGAGATCAAATAGTAAGCAGTATCATTACTATATCTGGCATGTCAAGATGATCAGTATTATATATATATATATACACACGCATACTCATACAGACACTTCTCTACTTATGAACGAGTTACATTCGGTATAGCTGTTCGTATCTTGATTTGTTTGTAAGTCCAACTTGATCAATACGTACTGTGTTATTTATGTTTTTCATGCTAAAACAATACTATTACTGTACTATTTTTAGAGTATTTTATTATACGAATGGTTTATGAAACCTAAGTACATTAAGCAAATTATGATAATAATACAATAAAGTACAGTTTTTCGTACCTTTGAACAAATTTGATTTACGATCACTGTTGTTTGTGTCTCTGAAAGTTCGTAACTTGGAAGTTTGCAAGTAAAAGGAGTGTGTATATATATATATATATATATATATATATATATATATATATATATATATATATATATATATATATACTATATATATATAGTATATATATTATATATTTATATATATGTATATAAATATGTACAGTATATATGTATATGTGTATATATATATATATATATTATATATATATATATATATATATATATATATATATATATATATATATATATATATATATATATATATATATATATATATATATATACATATATAAATGTATATGTATGTATGTATGTATATGTATACACACATACATGTATGATATACATATACATATGTATATATACATATATATGTATATATATATATATTTATATATGTATCTATGTATATACATATATATATGTATATATGCATATATATGTGTATATATACATACAACGTACATACTGTATATATATGTGTATATATATATATACACATACTGTATGTGTATATATATATATATATATATATATATATATATATATATATATATATATATATATATATATATATATATATATACACTGTATACAAGCGGTCGTCCCGGTTTACGACAGGGTTCAGCTCTTAACGCGTCGTCGTAAACCAAAATCGTCGTAAAGCGGAAAATCGTCGAAAATCGTCAAAATCATAAGAAAACCTTACTTTTAATGCTCTGGGTGCATTGAAAACGATATAAACTACATTATTATTGAGTTTTACATAAAAAAACTTCAAATTATGATTATTCTGCCGTTTTGGGGCCATATTTCTTTCCGTCGGATCGGCGTCACGCGTCGTAACCAGGAACATGCGTCGTAAGCGAAATAATTTCTGATGAATATATTTTGAAAAGCGTCGTAACCTCGGGCGTCATAAGCTGGAACCGTCGTAAACCGGGGACTGCCTACATATGTATATGTTATGGCAGAGATCCATTCCTGAGGTGAAACTTAAGTCAGATCTTAACTTTAAAGAATTTATAAAAATTAAACAACAGTTTCCAGATACCACTTTCTGACTACTGCCATAGGCCATTTGAAACATTAATGGAATTGATGCATCATTTAATATCCCAATGATACTGTAGAATTTATAAGGAGTTTGCTGCAGTCACAAAAGCACACAGATAAAGATTGTGTAGACTTTGGTTCAGGGAAGTTTTCAGTTGGGTAGGTGGTTAAATGTTTATCAATTAATCATAAAGCGAGGGTTTCCTACTGCCTTTTCTGAGAGTTACTGAGGTCATAGTGAATAGCATGGCTAGTTAAAACTAGTGAACCTATGTATATTAATTGAAGTTTTGTATTTGTGTAAGAAGAGACATTTTTGCAAGGATGTTGGAGGTTATGAATAAAATGTGTTTTGGATGTGCATGATGTATAAAATAAACCTTGTTGAATAATTGAAGAGGTACCACTCTTCTTAGGGCTAGTTATTGGTCATAGCAGTATATCTAACTTTTGCACAAAGTTAAATTTTTATTTCATGAATGCTTATCATAATAAGTGGTGAAAATTCCATCATTATATATATATATTTTTTTTTTTTACTTTCAGTTGCCGTCAGATCTTCAGAAAAAGGCCAAATCAAGATTGGCAAAAGAACCAAGAGAAACCTCCAAAGGACCCAAGACAGAAATGAAGGTTATTAAGGTTCCAATACCAACTTTTCCTCCAACAGCGATGGTTTATTCTGTAAATAGATATTCAGGTATGTAAATAATTCACACTAGTATCTCTGATGTATCGTGTTTGTTGTAAGATATATTTTTTGAAACTATTAAAAAATTTTCAGTAGTAGTAAGAGTTTTGCTAGTGTAGCTGCTTAGCTTTCTCAAAGGAGTTACCCTTATCAGCCCTTGCGGGCCCCATGAGACACACTGACTGAACATCAAGAATTCTCTCATTACTGGTCTAGGCTGGATTAGTGGTGTTGTTGGTAAGGTGATGGAATATAAATGAACTCAAGGTAGAAAGGCATGTTATCCTGTCACAGATGTGGCAACAGTGGCATGGGTAGGCCAGGCTCCTCGAACCCATTATTTCTAGGTCTTTCTGAAAGTAAACACTATTTTTTCTTATGCTCTAAGAGTCTTTTCATTGTGCAGTGCTTTATCACTGAAATGTTTCAACTGTCCACCAAGGAAAGTTAACCCCTTGGGGATGGCATACATCAAAATGATGCACAATAATTGCATTACAAATCATATGATAATTACTGTGTCACACCGTGATGTTTGAATGAATTTGTAGGAGAACATTCAGGTTGCTTGAATTGGCAGGAAATAACAATATGGCAACACTGGGTACAGAATAACAGTCATTCCTAAGATTTCAGGAAGGCATGTGCCACATCTCCTTGTTACAGTACATCTTTATATTTATCCATTAATTTACTCAAGGGATGTTGGCATTTTTAGTTCTTATCTTTTATAATACAATGTAATTTGTTAATATCAAGTACAAAAATTATTAGAAAGAGTATTTACAACTTAGTAAATCAGCACCTCTGCAAAGAGACTGCACGCTGGCTTAGAAATTTACAGTGTTCCCATCTGAATCTTTCATTGCCCATCTGAATCTTTCAGTGTTCCCATTGAGCATATTTCGCACATAGGCAAACATGCCAAGATGTAGGAATCCATGATCTTACTGTATGACTTCTCCATTGGTGAGCAGCTCTCCTTACTAAACCCAGAAGGCCTAGTTTTTTTTTTTTTTTTTTTTTTTTTTTTTTTGGCAGAAGAGAGTTCCCAGAAGGGGATTCAGGTTCTCCCATGCAACAGCTCAGCATTAAATTGGACCCCAACAGAGATCACCTTCCTTTCCCTGACATTCCTGTTTCTCCTATGGTTTCTAGTCCTTCATCCAAGCAGCCTTCTCTTCCAGGTGTTGTGGATCCAGCTATCTTGGCCTAGTTGGATGTTACACAAAAGTTGATTCTAACTGATGCCTGAGTGAATTTAGGAAGTAGGGATGTTATTGCTACTCATTAGGGTCAAACGAGCGACAACACATAATGACTTCAGTCAATTACAGAAAATTATAAATTACCAGATTAAGTTTAGAGAATTCATGACCCTTTCTCTACTTAAAAAGAATGCACTGCGTTGTGTTATAAAGATTTCCATAAAAGGACATACCATATTATATTATGTTTTACTCATAAATTATTACTTACTAATTTATATGATGTTATTGACGCAATTGCCAGGTTTGGATTATGATAGCGCGGGTAAACCACGATACCACTAATATATATATTCAATTTACTCAGTCCTGGAATCACGGCGTGATATGCATATCCCAAGCGGCGTATCGATCAAGGCAAATCAAATATATGATACTTATCCAAACCGGCTGATTCATCCATCTACTTCATTAACGCTGGGAAGGAACGACATGTTTAATCCAATCGAGCGAAATTCTGTTCACTAAATCCTCCGGCTGCCCAACCACACATTACAAAGTTGAGAGCAGGCGACTTTGGTCCGCGTGTCCACCTCTCACTATGAAAATAATTCGTTAGCTCTCTCACCCATACCCACGACTTTGGCCTCGTCCGCTCGATAAGTCAACAACAAGGCGAACTAAGCCACCAAAACAACACGAACGAGCGAAACTATCAAACAATTTACACACATTGTTAACCAATTATACAAACTATTACAAGACAATATTCTTTGGTAACAACGCTTATTACAACTAAATATAAATTAAACATTCATTTGTACACAAACCTGCACATCTCCACTTGACACCACGATATAAAAAGACACTTTCCATATACAACATAAACATATTCAATAACAATTGATTTTCCATGTATCGTTATTGTAAATAACGACATATTCCCCACCACGAAAAATTATAATACACTATTTACAACAGTCCCTTTTGAATCAAATCCTTTTCTAGTTTCTGCAGCCACCCGAGCAGCCCTCCTGGATGGTCGTGTACTCACTTCAGGAATTTTGGCAGGATCAGGAGTCTCAACTTCTTGCCACAACTCCTACGGATACAATTTCACAATAGGGCGCATGATCTGGCCATGGGAGGTTTTGAGGGTAGCTACTCTAACTACATTGTCAGACCCCTCATGCACCTGAATCACCTGACCCAACTTCCATTTGTTTCTTGGCCCTTCATCATGTACAGGGCGACATCTCTATTTTGGGCCAAAGGGTATGTTGGACTCCAATTCGATGAGTTTCTCTTAAAGAAACCAAATATTCATATTCCCATCTTTTCCATAATTGATCACACAATTTGGATATGTAAAGGAATCTCTTTTAAACAATTTCAGTTTTACTATACAATGGATCTTCAGATACCTCCTCCCAATTAATTGTTTCCTTGGGAAAGGATCTTAATTTTCTACCCAAGATCAGATGATTAGGTGTTAAAATCTCCTTCTGATCAAGGTCCCCCGATGTGTAGCTTAGTGGCCTGTCATTTATGATAGATTCCAATTCCACAAAATGCAGGATAATTCCTCATAACTGAGAAGGCTCGACCGACCACCTTCTTCATACAGGTCTTCAATAGTCGATCAGTCTCTCCCAGATTGCACCAAACCAAAGTGCTCTTGCTGGTATAAATTTCCACTTACACTCGATGTTCTCCAGATGTTTTTGAAAAAGGGGCTATCTGCCATTGTTTTCAGATATTCAGATGCTGCTACGAAAGTAGTGGCATTGTCATAACATTAGTGAAGGAAAGCCTTTACGGCTGCTAAACTTCGGAAGGCCATGAGGAATGAGTCAGCGGACTGATTTCTGACTACTTCCAGATGTATACCCCTGGTGATCGGGCATGTGAATAGTATGACATACACCTTTTCGAATTTGCTTCCCTTCTTTTATCCATAACGCCCGGTGTAATCTACTCCGTAACACTAAAAGGTTGTTTCCGTTGTACGAATTCCGGCAATAAGGGTATTATATTAGTTCTATATGGTTTTCCTTGAACTTTCTTACAGATCACACAATGATGTAACACGCTCTTGACCAGTTGTATGCAGCTGTGGAATCCAGAACTCCCTGTCTTACACTAGCTACAGTAGCGTTCACCCCCATGTGTGCTTGCATCACATGATGTCGTCTTATTATTAACTTACTCAGAACACAACCCTTTGGCAGTAAGGTAGGAAATTTGACTTCTTCAGGCAGTGTTGCGTGTTTCCAACCTGCCTCTACATCTCATTACATTATTATCAAAAACAAATTCAACTGGCGAATTAATGTCAATTTTTGGTTTGTTACCTCCCTCTTCAGGGCTTTATACTCTTCTGGAAAGTACTCTCTCTGCGAGAACAATTGTTTTAACATTTGCTTCTTGTAACTCTTCAAGTCAAACCACCAGTTTTTCTGTCATTGGTTGATAGTTTGCAATTCTTTATAAATCGCATTATCCAAGCTACGGTCTTAAAGACCTTATCAGCTCTGCTGAATCTTTCCCAATCCAGTAGGCGTGTTTCATCTATGTCCCCTACAACGTTGACTACAATGTCCTGTTCACCCTGCATATGTACTCCCCACCCATGACCTGTCGATTGGCAGAGTGTGATTTTTTTTAACCAAGGGGTCCCTCCCACCAATAGGGTTTTGCTAACACTTCAGCCCTCATTCCCGTGTCAACCAATCACTGGGATTTTCAGATGAGAGTCGTAAGATAGGATTGACCCGGAATCAAAGAGTTAATCTCAATTACTCTGTTTCTCACAAACACAGGCAGAACATTACTGGATACAATCCAGCTAAGGGCGACTTACTGTCTGACCAGACATATAATTGTTTAAACTCCTTTTCATCAAAGGAGTCAATAATAAATTTGGCTATTCTAGCTCCTAGCAACAATGCCATTAATTCCAATCTCAGGAATTAAATTCCTTAATGAAGCCACTCTACCCTTTGCCATAATTATATTAGAGTTTCACCATTTGCTCTATAGGCCACACAACCATATGAAGTTTTGCTAGCATCGCAGAATATGTACAAGTTATCAACAGTTCCCAGGCTAGCACTCCTAGGAAAAGATATTTCAAGACACTTCTCTAAGTCCTTGCGTAATTCAGTCCATTCCTCTTGTAGCGGGTTCATGAGTTGTTCGTCCCAATCCCAGATGTTCCTTCCACAATTGCTGTAAAAAATATCCTACTTTCATAGTAACAGGAGAAGCAATCCCAATGGATGCGTATATTTGGGCAATGGTACTGAGAATTTCTCTTTCGTTTGACTTGTTTTATTAATATGAGTTGGATTGATAGTTAAGGCGTCTTTAATTTTATCCCAATTTAATCCCAATACTTTATGAATTGGTTTTTGTTTGGCTTCAATATGACAAGCAGCAGCAATAGTTTGTATAGACTACTTTATTGCTAACCCACTCCTTCAAATATAAGTGAGCTTGAGCAAAAATTTTGTTGGCATTAAAGTATAAATCCATCAACTCAGATTCATTATTAGCATAAATTGCAAATTATCTACATACAGACCTCTCTTCATTTTTTCCCACTACATCCACTGTATTGGACCGGGGTGGCCACGAGACCACAGTGGTTAAGTGATGCTTGATGGTTGCATTTAGAAGAAAAGGTGAACATGTAGCTCCAAATAATACTACTCTAAATCTGTATACTATTAGTTTACTATTGGGATCTGTCGGATTTTCCAACCATAAAAAACAGCGTATAATTGCGATCTTCTTCATAACTGAATCATTAAAAATGCCTTCTCAATGTTACTTATACAAGCAAAGGTTTTAGTTCTAAATTGCAGCAGGACTCTGAGCAGATCAGCCCGTTACGTGTGGTCAGTCCATAGACAATCATTCAGGCTTAATCCATTTTTACCTTGTTTTGATGAGCAATCAAACACTATTCTTATTGGAGTAGTGGCACTATCTCTAAGCACTCCATGATGTGCCAAGTAATGACAATCCACATCAGATTTATTATAGATCACCCTCTCAATGAATCCTCTATCTTCTTGCTCTTGCAAGATTTTCTGATAATGTTCCAAGTAATCCACATCCTTCTGAAACTTGATGCTCTGCTGTCGAAGTCTGCTCATGGCTAATCCAAAATTTATCATCAATCTGAATCTATTGGTTTTCCATGGCAACGCCACAACATACTGTTTATCAATTTCAGAATAGGTAATAGTGCTCTCAAAGTCCTTTAAGACCCTCTGGTCTTGTTCTCGTAACTCACTGCAATCTATTCCCAATCTGTCCAAACTCCTGTAACGCGTCCAGATCAGTCTTGGGATTTTCATTATTAGTAGCTTCAATTTCTTCAGTTTGTACAGCTAGCTTCAAAACAGTCATGAGTCTCCCTAGTGGAGGAGCACTACATGTGCCGGTCCTCCCACATAACCGAATATGGTCGGCAGCAATATTAAATTTCTAACCCTTTTTGAACCCTGGATGCAAAATATTGTAAACATTATCAACCCCTATTAACAATTCAATAGTTGATTGATTTTCAACAGGCAAATCGAAATCTTTATCAGCCAAGCTGATCTTAGTTTTACATAACGACCTCAAACTTCTCTTAACGTCCGAATTTCTTCGCATATTCTGGCAGCTCATCCACCACTATGCAGTCCATTATTATCAATTCACCTTTATGCGGTATGGCGACGCTTATCATCTCGTATTCATGAACAGGTTTACTAGTTAGATAACCTCTCAAGGCTATCTTTTCAACTCCTTTGGACCTATATTGCAATCTCTCTAGAGCTGATCTTTTAATGAGCGTTCTCTCGGCGCAAAGTATCAACAGCCCTCTTAGTCGTACCATGCGACCTTTCTTCCCTTTCAAAGGGAATTGTTGCTGTTAGTAATATGGATCGCTTACCCAACTTATTTGTTTTGTCCTGTTCATTTACTGATAGCGTTCCCACTTGTACACCACTTGGTTTATTCTTGCTTTGTTTTTCTGTTTGGTCCCTATCACACAAGATGCGATGATGTCTCATCTTACAACCCTTATTGCAACTTGGTTTGTCACAGTCCACACTAAAATGCTTCTTAGAAGCGCACACAAAACACAACTGCAAAGCTCTGATCACGATTCAACCTTTCATTTCTTGTTGCGTAAGTTTTGCACTGTGTCCACCAATGTTCATTATCACAAAGAGCACATCTTCTGGATTGCTGATGACTGGACTTATTCACATTTCCTTTGTTTTTTGGTCTAACAGCTTGGGATTGATTTACTGTGAAGGTAGATATTGACGACAGAGTTTCAGATTTATTCACATTAGTTGAAACAAAAGTTCTTAAATTGCTAATTTCCTCTTCTAGGTATTTCTTAAAGGTGTCTAATACCAACCAATCGTCTCCACACCTCACGCTTCACAGTCTCACTGGCTTTTAGGCAATTTGGTATAGAGCAAAATAGTATAAAGCTCATTTAATTCCAGCTTTTCACTTTCAAACGATCTTATTGAGCATTCAAAATTAGCTCTGAAGTTTGCAGTGATTCAGAACTGGCAGCAGGAGACTCCATTTCCAGCAATCTTCTCACCCAGAACATGCTTAATTTCATCTCTCTTCCCATAAGTAGATAGGAGAAGAGCTACAGCTTGTGGATAATTGGCAGCCTCAAATTTAAATCCGAGATTAATTTGAAGCTTCTCCTGTGAGCAAACTTCTTAGATATGAAAACTTCTGAATTGGTTCCAAGTCTTTCTGCTGGTGTATTGACACATTGTATAGTTCCCAGAAGGAATTCCATTCTAATATATCTCCAGAGAAATGCAGAAGATCAGTTTGGGCAATCTAATACTGGCTTTAGGTAGTGGTGGAGGTTGCATTAGCGGATCGAATGGAGAAGTTATTAATTTCAAAAGCTAGTAATGGAGCTATTGAGTTTGCTGATCGTGTCTGAACGTCTCTTGCATAGTCAGCTTGATTTACCATTTCATCAGACATTTCTTCTACTGTAACTGAATCCAAAATTTGTTCATCCAAAGCAAGAACTTTCTTCAAATTATCTTCAATAGAATCCCTAAGGGAAGTTATAGCATCAATGTCTCCCGAATCGATCACTCCGGTCATCTTCCCAAGAAAACGTGTGATAACGGATTTATAACCGCCACGTCTACGCATCAATGACTCCATTGTGACAAGACTAAACTCAGAAAATACAAATACAATATAATATATTCACAATTTCAATAATTAATAAATATGCATCCAACTATAATAACTGGTTCAAAAGTTAAATTCATAAAATTTCACAAAGGTGACTCATCACCCAATAATTTTCTCCCAAATTAAACAATCAATGAAAAGGAGAATTTTATTATACGTGTGTAGTGGGATGTGCAGGCCCTGTACCATACTTAACCCAGCTCCTAATCTGAAGGGAAGGGCGGGGTAACCACGATCCTACTCACCTTCTACTGCCCTTTACTTTTCACATATTTACTTGACTCAAGCGCCAAATCGTTGAGCCAAGGCCCTATAACTTTATGATGAAAATGAATCCCATCTCTTGCTAAATCACATTCTGTTAATAGAGTAGGGATCACCTAACTCTTGTATCTCGCTTTAATTTTTGTTTAAACAGTTTTTCTCTTTTGATAGTTTTTGGCAGAGGTTCTAGATGGTGTTTCACGTATTTCTATTAACATAACAAAAACCTCTGAGTTATTAACTGTGCGTAGACCTTCTACCAAACCTAGAATATTTGTGTGAATACTATTCACCAGGTTAGGATCATCTCCGGGTACATCTAAGTCATTGCTACCTATGAACAAGATAGTGATACTAGGCCCATAGGTGGTAAGTTCGGTTATCAGGGCAGGTGTCAAAGGTTGGTTGTAACAGCCCTGGTCTACAAATGTCTTATATTCTAAGGGTTCCAATAATGCCGATCTACCACTATGAAAACAATTCTCCATATGGGTGACATGAGAATGTCCCACAATAGCTACTACGATTCATTATTAAATTGATAAATGAGAAATAATAATATACTAACAAAAGAAAATTTACATTAATTCAAAGTAAGGGAAAATAACAAAACCAAAATTAGGGCTTAAGGCAAGCAGGACAAGGCCTTACTAATTTAATTAAACATCATATTCAAAAAACTGTTTTAATTAAGCCTGAATACTCTCCTACCTACAAGTTGCACGAAAAAAAGGTAAATTTAATGTTTCTTGCGACACCTCACTAAGAAAAAAAAAAAAAGGAGAAGAGTTAACCACGTCTGTTTATGTAGGCAAGATACATAAACTAATTTTAAGGAAAAGCGCGCTATAAGTGATACAACAAGGTTAGGAAGGCAGGCATAATTCAACAAAACATCAACATAACATAGTTAATAGCAAGAAAAACCAGCGTAAATGTCTATAGAATCATCAGCGGTTGCTAATGCGTACCACATGTGACTAAACCAAAGAATTACCACATGATCAATTTCAAAAACTAAAAATACCGAAAATTATCACAAATTATTAATGATCCTGGTCACGGCACCATATATTGCTACTCATTAGGGTCAAAGGCGACAACACATAATGACTTCAGTCAATTACAGAAAATTATAAATTACCAGATTCGTTTAGAGAATTCATGACCCTTTCTCTACTTAAAGAATGCACTGCGTTGTGTTTTAAAGATTTCCATAAAAGGACATACCATATTATATTATGTTTTACTCATAAATTACTTACTAATTTATATGATGTTATTAGCGCCAATTGCGGGTTTGGATTATGATAAACGCGGGTAAACCACGATACCACTAATATATATATTCAATTTACTCAGTCCTGGAATCCCCGCGTGAGATATGCATATCCCAAGCGGCGTATCGATCAAGGCAAATCAAATATATGATACTTATCCAAACTTCGGCTGATTCATCCATCTACTTCATTAAACGCTGGGAAGGAACGACATGTTTAATCAATCGAAGCGAAATTCTGTTCACTAAATCCTCCGGCTACCCAACCACATTACAAAGTTGAGAGCAGACGGACTTTGGTCAGCGTGTCCACCTCTCACTATGAAAATAATTCGTTCGCTCTCTCACCCATACCCACGACTTTGGCCTCGTCCGCTCACGATAAGAGTCAACAACAAGGCGAACTAAGCCACCAAAACAACACGAACGAGCGAAACTATCAAACAATTTACACGCATTGTTAACCAATTATACAAACTATTCGCAAGACAATATTCTTTGGTAACAACGCTTATTACAACTAAATATAAATTAAACATTCATTTGTACACAAACCTGCACATCTCACTTGACACCATGCGATATAAAAGAACACTTTCCATATACAACATAAACATATTCAATAACAATTGATTTTCCACGTCGTTATTGTAAGTAACGACAGATGTAAGGAGATCTTGTCCAGTATTAAGGAATCTCTTGATACTGAGTGCCACTATCTTCGCCAGTGATGCATACCAGCAAATAGTTGAAATCTGTGAATAGTTAACACCCCCTCTAAAAATGCTTATAGTTGCCTATCTTGAAAGTTCAAGTACCAAATGTTTACCTTAAACTAGCATCCTACATCAAATATACCTTAAACTATTATCCTATTACTGTATTAATCTTTGAAATTATATTATTATCATTTCAAAGTCATCTTAATCGTTTTACCCTTAAAAAATATATATATGTACATACTTTAATATATATGTAGGTACTTCTAATCCTTCCCGCCAATAACAGAGAGAGAGTATATCTTTCTGTCAACCACTCTTCCTTACTATCTATCTATCTATCTGTCTTGATTTTTTTTACACAAAACAAACATGCCCCCAAAATGGCCAGCCGCGATTCCTGCGAACGTCATATATTAACGAAAAAAATAGCTAAATTAATTTCACAACGAGACGTATTTAAGTTATATTTCGACTTAAAAACACTTTGTATAACGAAAAATATCCTTGTCCCAAATAAATAAAGTATCCATATTCATTTACGCTAACTGGAAGCAAGAAAAGCGCTTTGAACTTAGTTAAATGCGGTGAAGTAAACACCGCGATATCGATTCCCAAAACAAAACATTGATCGCAATTTATAATACAAAAGCAATATGAGAATGTATGCAATTGGAAACAATGTAGTAAAGCATAACTTTTTAAAAGATCCATGAAAAAGATGCACATTCGTTATGTTGATGTTTGTATAATACTGTTAATGTGTGAATAGAGTTCAGTATAATGTAGGCTAGGCTACCAGTTTGTTGATGTAGCACACTGCGCCACCAAATCGAAGCGGCCAGCGAGCGAGTTAGTGCAGCGACCTGGGAAATTTGAAAATTAGTGCAGAAACATTAGAAATTACTGTACTCTAGCCGAAATTTGTGCTGGATTACTGATTGTTCCGGACTACTGATTGCCGTATTAGTGATGGTCAACCTGTATATGTATACAGTATATATGCATATATATGTATAGTATATATGCACAGTATGTATATGTATGTGTATATATATGTATGTATGTATATATATATATATATTATATATTATATATATATATATATATATATATATATATATATATATATATATATATATATATATATATATATATATATATATATATATATGTACTGTATATGTATATATATATATATAATCA